>NC_061512.1:129218055-129344203 GCF_022539505.1 Lolium rigidum
ACTTGTGGGTCATCAGCGGCGTCTCTGGAAGGTTTTCCGTATCGTGGCTCTCGGTACTGGGGGTTTCGCGACGAAGACTATATGTAGGCGGAAGGGCAGGTCAGGGGGCCACACGAGGGCCCCACACACCAGGGTCGCGCGGCCAAGGCCCAGGCCGCGCCGCCCTGTTGTGGCGGCGCCTCGTGGCCCCACTTCGTAAGTCCTCCGGTCTTCTGGAAGCTTCGTGTAAAAATAGGCCCCTGGGCGTTGATTTCGTCCAATTCCGAGAATATTTCCTTACTAGGATTTCGAAACCAAAAACAGCAGAAAACAGCAACTGACTCTTCGGCATCTCGTTAATAGGTTAGTGCCGGAAAATGCATAAATATGACATAAAGTATGCATAAAACATGTAGATATCATCAATAATGTGGCATGGAACATAAGAAATTATCGATACGTCGGAGACGTATCAGCCACACAACAGGGCGGCGCGGCCCAAGCCCTAGCCGCGCCGGCGTACTGTGTGGGCCCCTCGTGACGCCCCTTGACCTACCCTTCCGCCTACATATAGTCTTCGTCGCGAAACCCCAGTACCATGAGCCACGATACGGAAAACCTTCCAGAGACGCCGCCGCCGCCAATCCCATCTCGGGGGATTCAGGAGATCGCCTCCGGCACCCTGCCGGAGAGGGGAATCATCTCCCGGAGGTCTCTTCATCGCCATGATCGCCTCCGGATCGATGTGTGAGTAGTCCACCCCTGGACTATGGGTCCATAGCAGTAGCTAGATGGTTGTCTTCTCCTCATTGTGCTATCATGTTAGATCTTGTGAGCTGCCTATCATGATCAAGATCATCTATCCGTAATGCTACATGTTGTGTTTGTTGGGATCCGATGAATATTGAATACCATGTCAAGTTGATTATCAATCTATCATATATGTTATTTATGTTCTTGCATGCTCTCCGTTGCTAGTAGAGGCTCGGCCAAGTTGATACTTGTGACTCCAAGAGGGAGTATTTATGCTCGATAGTGGGTTCATGCCTCCATTAAATCCGGGACGATGTGATGAAAGTTCTAAGGTTGTGGATGTGCTTGTTGCCACTAGGGATAAAACATCGATGCTTTGTCTAAGGATATTTGTGTTGATTACATTACGCACCATACTTAATGCAATTGTCTCGTTGTTTACAACTTAATACCGGAAGGGGTTCGGATGATAACTCGAAAGTGGACTTTTTAGGCATAGATGCATGTCGGATAGCGGTCTATGTACTTTGTCTTAATGCCCTGATTAAATCTCATAGTACTCATCATGATATATGTATGTGCATTGTTATGCCTTCTTTATTTGTCAATTGCCCAACTGTAATTTGTTCACCCAACATCTGTTTATCTTATGGGAGAGACACCACTAGTGAACTGTGGACCCCGTCCTATTCTTTACATCTGAATACAATCTACTGCAATTGTTTTTTACTGTTCTTCACAAACAATCATCATCATCCACATTATACATCTAATCCTTTGTTTACAGCAAGCCGGTGAGATTGACAACCTCACTGTTACGTTGGGGCAAAGTATCGTGATTGTGTTGTGCGGGTTCCACGTTGGCGCCGGAATCCCTGGTGTTGCGCCGCACTACACTCCGCCACCAACAACCTTCAACGTGCTTCTTGGCTCCTACTGGTTCGATAACCTTGGTTTCTTACTGAGGGAAAACTTACTGTTGTGCACATCATACCTTCCTCTTGGGATTCCCAACGGACGTGTGTCTCACGCGCATCACCCACGACTGCGCACTTCAATACCGAAATCTAAAACATCTAATAGCACTCAAAATTGTAGACACATTCTCTTGTTGAATGTGTGATTTAGGATCTTATTTACCAACCTTTGCTATTATATTTGAACCAGCCGTGGCTAAACTGGTGCTCCTTTTTCGAATGCTTTTATAAAGGGCAAAAATATTATGGATGGGCTGTTCTCTTTACACGAAATCTTACAGGATTCTAGGATTGGTAAAAACAAGGAATATCAATTGATTGACTTGAAAAAGTTTTATGAAAAGGTTGATTAAAAGTTGTACTTCCTCCAATCTATATTAGTTGCCAGTAATATAGATGTATCTAAACATATTTTAGTTCTAGATACATCCATACTAGTGGCAAGTAATATGAATTAGAGAGAGTAGTATTTAAGTGGTCATGTATTACAATCCTGCCTTTTTCGAATCTTTTGAACCTTGAAAGAGGCCTAAACTGGTGTGTTTTTTTACTTACTAATAAGCAGCGAGACTAGAGGCCCCTCGTCATACTGGTGCAGCAGTGGTTGCTGGGTGTGCAGATAACGAACGGGCGGTGACGAGTATACTGGAACGGAAACGCAGCATGCATGGGGTACAGACGTACAGTACCTGGGTACAAATGTATACAAGGGGAAGAAGATGAAAGTGGGCCGCAACGCCAGCTCTAGGTAGGCAAATGAGATGGACCCAATTACGGTGCTCGCGTATGGTCAGATCAGCAGCAACATCAAGGCGCAAATCGCGAGCAAACGCGTGAGTGTATTGTACTAGACCGCAAGCGTTCGGCGACGTGCAGCTAGCCTCACAACGGTAGCAAGACTCCAAACCAAATTTCAGAATGTTCAGACAGGCTGATGCTATATACTGTAGCACCGTTAGCTCGCTCCTGCATTCTTCAGTCAGCTGGTTAATATAAGGGCATCTCCAGCCGGTCGTCCGTTTGCGTCTGCGCGGACAAAAAACGCCCTCCAGCACGTAAAACGTCCGCAGTGTCCGTCCTGACGTAAACGTGGACCAAATATGCGTCAGGAATGCGTCTCTGCGTCCGCACGTCCGTTTGTGCTCGGTTGGGCTGCATGCAGCCCTCTCTCTCCTCCTTTAATCACGCATGCGCTTATTTCTAGCCACACAAACAGAATCTTTCCCTCTCTCTCCTCTCTAATCACGCATGCGGTCAAATAAATGCGTCCCTGCCGTTGGAGAAGAGGCAGACGCATGCGGACATGCGGACGTTTTTTATATCCGTACCCGACGTAAACGGACATAAATATGCGTCGCCCCACTGGAGATGCCCTAACGACAAGGCTAGCCAGAGGCGCCGCCGGGCAGGGCATGGGCATGGAGCTTCATCCTCTGTTGCAGGCCGATCGATCTGACTCTCCACTCCTTTCCATGCCACCCCGTAGTATATAGGTCCTCAGACGTAGTCTGCAACTAGCAAGAGATAGAATAGATTGATGGCATACATATATAGGTTCGTGGACGAGAAACTCGTGTCTAGATCTCGGTCGAACATGTCATGCGAACTGTTGCATGGTTTCATTCCATCTACTCCCTCTTGTCGGATTTAATCGACACGCGGAGGGAGACCTAGCCATGCACATTATTAGCACGTGGGTGTATCGATTAATTCAATCCGAAGGTAGTACGTGGCTGGCTATCACCAGAGCAAGACGTGCTTAGCATTGCGATCGCGGACAATGGATCATTGCTAGTAGTAGTTGATATGCAAGTGCCAATGTATGTTTTTTTCGATAAAGGGAATATATTAATATCAAAAGATACCAATTACACCTAGCCTCTGCAACAACGCCCCACCCTAATGGCAGTACGGATGCACACAGCCAAAAAAGAGGAAAGAAAACTAAGAAATAAAAGTCCCGCTACAGCCTTCTAGACCTAGCAACAGCAATACAACCACCACCGTGACAACACCTGAAGTACAGACTCTACAAAAGCGACGCCTCCAAGAAGAAAACAGTGCACCAGCACCGTCGTCGCCCGACCAAAGGTCTTAGGATTTATCCCTGAAGATAGTCTCCACTCTCAAAACAATGCCTCCAACAAGAACATTGCCAGGCACAACCAGTTAAGGCCAGACATTGAGTTTTCACCCTGAGAGGTAAGACTCCGAACTTCCCCTGTGCTGCAGTGCCAATGTATGTAGGTGATACATGGGCACAAGGTGACACGAACGTCGATCTCCATCGCACCGTACGTGGGCTCCGACAGAATGACGCTTAGACCATCTCCACCGGCGCGTCCCATGTAGTGGTCGGCAGGGTCACCGGCACTGCTGTATGGGGGTGTCGGCAGTGCATTCTCGATTTTGGGGATGTTGTTTCCACACCGGCGCCTCCCAAACGGCGGCCCCCAAAACTTTTTTCTTTTTTACCGTATTTTGAAACAACATATCAATAACATTTTATTCATACTATATTCAATAATTCATACAATCACACAAATAGTACTTAAATTATTCATGCAATCAAACAAATAGTACTTAAATTATTCATACAATCAATCAAACAAATAGTACTTAAATTATTCATACAACCAAATAAATCATACAATCACACAAATATAAATAAAATCATGCATTATTGGTGGCTCCTCTGCTCGCCCACAAATGTGCAGCTAGATCCGCCTTAAGTTGTACATTGACACCTACATCTCGAATTTCATTGTGCATATGAATAAAAGCGGCAAATTCTTGGGGTACATGCTCTACCTCATCAAGTGGCTCTTGATAATCAAATGGTTGATCATCCTACACAGGTCCGTCATGCTCGCTCTTAATGATCATGTTGTGCATGATCACACAGGTGTTAATCACCTCCCACATCTCAGACTCAGACCAAGTGAGAGCAGGGTACCTGACAATGGCGAAACGCTGCTAACCACCCCAAAAGCACGCTCAACATCCTTGTGTGCTGCTTCCTGGCATGTTGCAAAATAAGCTTCCATCTCGTTTGCTGGAGAGGGAATTGCCTTCACAAATGTAGCATACGTAAGATAGATACCATCAGTTAGATAGTACCACTTGTTATATGTGTGACCATTTACCTCAAAGTTCACGGCAGGAGCTTGTCCCTCAGCTAGCCTGGGAAACACCGGAGAGCGCTGCAGCACGTTGATATCATTGTTTGTTCCTGCCATGCCAAAAAAAATGCATACCAAATCCAAAGGTCCTGCTCTGCCACCGCCTCAAGAATGACACTACACTCATCAGTATGCCCCTTGTAGATCCACTGCCAAGCAAAAGGTCAATTCTTCCAGCCCCAATGCATACAGTCAATGCTTCCGAGCATCCCAGGAAACCCTCTTGCTGCATTTTTTTGCAGGATCCGAGCTGTATCATCTTCTCTTGGTGCTCTCAAACAGTCTTTAGCAAACACCGCTATAACGGCTCAGCAAACCTATAGAGATTTTCTGTACATGTCAACTCTGCCATCTGTACGTAGTCATTGCATGTATCTGGAGGAGCTCCGTATGCAAGACATCGCATTGCAGGAGTGCACTTCTGAATTGACGTAAAGCCCCACAAACATGTGCAATCTTCCTTGGCAATGAATTAGTTGTCGTACTCCCTGACGCCGTAGACAATCTTCAAGAACAGCTCCTTCATTCTAAACCGGCCGAAATTCCTTCGGCGAATGAGTCGCGTCGTCATTGAAGTAGTCGGCGTCAAGCCGCATTGCGTCGGCTTGACGATGCTGGTTGATGTTCCTCCTCTTTCATGGCTTTGAGCCGCCGGCGCCAAGGCACGACGAAGAAACACTGGCGAACGCGCAACATGCTCGTCAGAATCAGCTGATGCTATTGCCGCCGGGCAGCCTCAACGTTCTGCTCCTCCGTGAAAAGCTGCATCATCATCTCGTCGTCGCTGTCCATCGTGGCAATCGGACGAACACCTTGCGGGCGGGGCGGTTGTGCCGTGGTGGCGGCGAGCTCTGTTCCGGGCGAAACAGCGGCCGCCGGTCGAGGGGGTGGCAGCTGTGTCGATGGACGGCGGTTCCTTAGACAGGCGGTGGTGTCTATTGCAAGCAGGGGCGCGGTGGCGACGGAAACGGTGGTGATCTAGAGGGGTGGGAGTCGGCTCGGGCGCGAGTAGGAGGCGGGAAATCGGTGTGTCTGGCTGCCAGGCGGAGCCCGCGCTCGTTTTCTGACGTGCCGCGAGGCGTCGGCGCGCCCGATTCGCACCCTACGCGAAAGGGCCGGCACGGGGATGCCGATGATTTTATTGGGCTCGAAAACTAGCCGGCACCGTTTAATGCGCACCGATGCGAGCCCAAAAACCACGCCGGCCCTCAAATCGCTATGGAAGCCGCTATAGAACGCTTCGGTGGAGATGCTCTTGTAGTGACCAGACAAGAGCTAGAAGATGAAGCTCAGTACTAGTACTGCTATAGCATTTCACTAGTTCCTAATTCGGCTGTCGTGCATGCTTCATCGTTTGGATCATAATGGTTGGCTTTCTGGGCATGGTTCACGTGTACCATGCGTCCGGGAGCTCCTATTCGGCGCTTGCTCCGTTCATGAGCCGGCCGACGCATGAAGGAACAGACGTCGTGGGCCGCAGCCCACCAAGACACGGTGTTCTCCTCGGCTTCCATCTTTCTCAACGATTCCATCTTCCTTTAACCACCCCCGCCGCCACCGCTGGCTAGGCCACCACGCATGGTCGGCACTACTATCGCGGAGCCTTGCCGTCCCGCCCTCCTCCACCACAGCCCACCGCCGCCCCGGCCTTCCTCTACCCCTCCCCCCTCCTCCCCCATCTCAGGCCGGCACCCCACACCCCCTCCCAAAACCGTAAGATCTCGTCGCCGACGAGCTTTCTGACCTACACCCCACCCCATCCTAAACCCTAAGTTCTCTTCTTCACCTCCGCCAGCAACGCCGCGGCCAGATGTATCATCCCCATTTTCGGAGAGGTCCATTCCTCACCTAGCCGGTGACGCCGTAGCCAGCCACGTCGTCTCCGTTGGCGGCGAGCTCCTCCCGGTGGTCGAGCCTGCGCCATCTTCCTCCCATCAATCCCATCGCTAGCTAGGTGTGCCGGCCCAACGTTGGGCCGGTCGACACACGTGTTTCTGCGCTAACCGATGCAACGGGTGTTAAATAGGATTCACCCGTGCGTCCATGCCACTGCCATGTATTGATCGGCCATTGCCCGGTGCTTCTAGTTATTTTTATCATTTTTAGTCTAAAACTTTAACCAAATTTTAAATTAGAAATGACAAAATAAACTAGAAACGAGACTTTTCTGTGACCTGCTTGCAAGTTGCAACCCTAGTCCTGACCACCGGGTGACTGGAGGTTATCAGTGCCAATACCGTGCAAGGTGTCAGTGTGTGACACATAGACACAACCAATACACTCTCAAGTTGCAAGCCTCAGCACTGCATAGATCAAGCATCACATCAAGGCTCACTGCACCAGACACCACGAGACCATGCCCTATGTGTAGTGTATTTGTCGGGAGATGAGATGATTGCAGGCATCATTACCGTATTATTGCCTGCTGCCTCGATTCACTCCCAATATCAGCACGCACGCGAGCGTCGGTCGGTCCATCCAACTATCCATCTGCCTCGGCCTGTTTGTAATTTTTATACTCCCTCCGATCCATAATAATTAATGTTAAAGTAAATATACCTTTAATTAAAATGTGTTTAGATATATCTATATTAGCATCAAGTATAATCGGAGGGAGTAGAGTTCTTCTAACCTGAATATTAAGCACATGGATTGGTACGTTCCTTCTTGTCTGTTGCTTCTGTAAGCAACCTTGATATGAGTGAAATACACTGTATAAACTTGCCACCTAAAAAATTAAAAAATTTATATGTAGAGGATGTGCATATGTATGTACATGCCAGTTTTCATTTTTGAAATGGAGAGAGGACCCAGCCCCTGCATCGAAAAGATGCTTATAACATTTAGTCAAAATCAAATGAATGCAGTTTAGAAAACAGTGAAAATTTTCAAATAAACATTGGAAACTTCCCGCTCCTAACTTTTCTTTAACTTAAGGGTCCATACACTATGTATCTTAATAATATATTACGCAATATCAGGTTCAGAAACACCGAGATTCTAAAAATTGCCGCTATGATATGAGTTCTCCTCTTGGCCCTTCTCCTTATATAATTCCCTTGCTCTGAATATATCTCTTCTACATGCTCAGCCCCGATGCATGGCATGCATGTGACACTGCGTCCGCCTTGTCGATAGTTCTCTACATGGCATGTTTGTCTCTATCTCCATAGGCGGACCCAACCCCATAAGCCAGGGCACGCGCTGGCAGGCGTTGCAGCCTATTTTGATGAATATTTTGATGGAAATTTGAATGGGCTTAATCTGCGTCCAGGTTTGATGAAAATCTTGGGTCCGGCACTGTCTATCTCCTTGTTTAGCTCTCCGACATTAATGCATGTATATTGTACGGTAATTGATCGGTTTGATCAGATAATGTATTGATGATCCTTGGTATGGCTAGTTGTGGCTAGGCATTTATAAAAACGTAATATTTAAGTGAATCATAGAGGTTTCTTCTGATTGTGATAGGTAGACCTACTTTTTTCATGAAAATATAGATACTCCTTCGGATCCGTATGAATGAAGTAGTGTAACCAAACCTGCTTTTGAGATATCTATCATATTCATAGTTGGGTACTATATGCATCTTTTTAGGCTTTTATTCAATCACAATTTTGGACAGTGTATATATCATCTTTATTATGTATTGATTTTTTATATGTATACGGTGTGTTGCAGATAATGTAAACCATAATCAGTTTGCAAACTCAAATGTTAATGGTTCTCATATGCAGAACTCGTACAGATTGAAGTTCCACAAATCCCTATGAAAAGACAAGAGAACTACTTGAACCTGAGGGGGTCACCCTTTTGCACCACCTCATCAGGGAGAAAATAAGCTAATAAACTAAGATGAGCTGTGTATTTATTATATCTTACCCGGTTGTGAGACGGGACGGTCGCCCCATGAACATCGCATAGCAGAGCCACAAATAATACGCCGTCAACTCCCATCATATGAAATTGCAATAATCCAAAGAAACACTAAAGATGATATTTTGAGGCATTCCGTTTATAACAGTGTCCGGGAGGTATATTTGGTGGGATTTTACCCAATAATGTACTCAAACATTTGCGAGACCCTGTGCCTTCCTCCTGAGGTCTGACTCGAGCTAGTATTAGGAACTGGCATAAGTTTGTCCCATCTCACCAATATTAAGAAGAACACAACCATCGCCAAAGACCACAACAACACTTACCATGAACAACTTTTTTTGAAACAATGCAAAAGATCTTCCATTTTCATTGATTAAGGAGAAGTTTTAGAGGTCTTACAAACCAAGACGACCAAAATTTCAAGCCAAAAGAAACTAAGCCTACTATCATTGCATTACATTAGTCAAGACCATGTTCTTTGGATTATTGCAATTTCATATGATGGGAGTTGACCATGTCCAAAGAAACCCCAACGAAGCTCCACAAAGCAACTTCTTCTTTTATTTTGATTGCAATCATGTTCGAGGTGGACGCGGTTTTCTGGAAAACGCGTGTGTTTCAGAGGTAGGTGAAGTTTGGAAGGGGGGAGGGGAGCCATTGTCGGCAATGACATGGGAAGTTAGGTTGTACTGTGTAATATCCCAGTATTTGTGGTTACAAAAATAGAGGAAACAGATGTGTGCATTGCATTCATGCATAGAAAATCTGGGGAATTTTCGCGCTTTTGTTTAAAACCTCCAAAGGGATCGAAGTTTCTCTTACATCGGGGGAATTGAGTTAGTCTTCGATGTGGGTGCGATAAATTTCGACATGACCTTTCTGAACTCATGTGTTTTGGGGGAAATAATTTGAATTCAAATTCAAATATGGATAATAGAGATTCATATGAATAATAAAAAATTCAAATAAGAATTTGAATTTCCCAATAATCATATCACATAAAGTATATGAGATCAAATATAAAGTAAAAATTCAAAACAATTAAATGAATTAAACTTTATTACAATATTTACAAGTCTAATAAAGAGAAATAAAAATTTCAAGTTACAAAAAGAAAATTGTATTACAAAAGAATAAAAAAGAATTCCTAAACTAAATCTTGATCTTCCCAATGTCCCAATATTTTTCTTTTCCTGCAATAAGAGAAATAAAACAAAGACAAAAGGAAACTAAATTGTGT
Source organism: Lolium rigidum (assembly GCF_022539505.1). NCBI lineage: Eukaryota > Viridiplantae > Streptophyta > Magnoliopsida > Poales > Poaceae > Lolium > Lolium rigidum. The sequence goes on from NC_061512.1 coordinate 129,228,066, forward strand.
TATGGTTAAAATGTCGCCATCATCAAGGATGAGGCATTTTGATATTGGAACTCAACTACTAGACATTAGGAACTTGTCCTAATATCTAGATTGTGGATTAGAGGGATCAATTTCAATTTCTAGGCAGCTTTGGGAATCATGTATCATCTCTGGATCACAAGAGGGATCAATGGATCATTTTGTATCATTAGGCAACAATGAGCAAATAAGCACCAGGGGCAAGTGACAACATCTGATCCATATCAAATAAGGGACAAGGGCAACAATATTTGATCCACTTATCTTAGGCAACAAAGGCAACTTATTAATCCCTCTAATCTAGTCAAATTCCTTAAAGAGAAAGCCACTAGTTAATTAAAGTGATCATGTTTGACATGGAAAAGTCAAACTGATCAAGAATGCTTAATTTAACTTCAATGGATAATTAAGCAAAGCTTAACTACTATTAACTGTGAGTAAGCCATTAGCGAAAGCCACATGTAATACACACCCGGCAGCATTCAAATAAATATCCAACATAGATAAGCATGACTCTACCCGTGACTTGCACCAGGGGAAAAGAAAGCCAATTTGTCCTCTTACACTAGATAGTGAGGCACCCACACAAGCAGCACAGTCACAGAATACATGGCAGTGTGTTGTCAACTGCACAGCAACTGCCTGGTAATACAAAAGCAAGCCACTACATCCAGCCGCACCATACACCAGCAAGCCCTAGAACGACAATTCATTTCACATGCCAGAACAAGTAGCTCTTCATTCCGATTCCTAGAACAGCAACAATAAATTCCTCTATCAGCTATGTGCATGATCTACCTGTACAAGCACATACATATCTAGAAACACACATACCTCGGAATGTTACTTTGAAGAATTAAGAAGAAGATCAAGAAGCTAGCTAGGAGGAGCACGCATGCCACAAGAAGCAGACTACATCAGATTCCAAGAGATCAAGCTTCTCTGCAGCAGCAGGTTGAAACATCAATCTCTATATTAGAAGCATCAAAAGAAGCTTGTCTGGGAAAGTTTTTAACATCATATGATCATAGCTATGATCAAAGCCTATCTAAATCACTCTACATAATCTACCGACAGCACCAATCTTGCTAAATGGATATTTCTTCTGTGCACACTCCCATGAGGTACCACAGAGTGGATTAAACCTAAGCAGATGGCACATGGAAATATTTTGCAAGTAATCACATAGGCAAATCTCAAACTATAAATCATCAGTTTAAATTGTGAAAGGTGATTCTCTCAGTCTGCATAGATATGCTATGCCTGATCATCACAGAGAAATAAGAGCTATGCCATAGTATCTGTTCTTATTACAAATCTGAGCCTCAGCCTTTGCATCATTGGCGTGGCAACTAAATCAAGATAATGTCTGTTCTTATCAGTTATTAGCCAAAAGAGAGAAAGCCAGGGAGTTGGCCAAGCAATTCCTTTGCACCACCACCTACACATATAGGATATTTCACACACAAGATGATCACATGATCATTGAATCATCTGAATCCAACAGCAATGCCATCAGAAATATACACAGGCAGGGCAAATAGATCAAGCACAAAATGTGTTCTTATCAGTTTAACCAAGCCCAAGTAAATCACAACTGTACCAAAACACCTCCCTGTACAACATCAGCTGGCCATTGAGAGCTACCAGGCAGCATAGTTGCATTTGTTTTACAGAATCAAAGCCATAATAAATTTGTATGAAGGCTCACAATTAAGCTACCAAGCAAAGCATCTATCTGCAGGCAACAATAGTTGCATCTTACATGTTTAAGCTCAACAAGAATTACACAGCAGTAGGAGTGAGTAGTGTATATTCAGTTTGACAGAGATGGTATGCCAGGAACCACACATGAAAGAACACAGGTTTATTAAGCAGCCGAATTTCCAGTCAACGATTACCACTCCAAGGCCATAGACAGAGAGGAGAGGGTTAACTCACATAGCAGTAGTAGCAGTACAAGGAGGCGTGGACGCCGGGGTTGCGCTTACGGCACCGTCCCGCCGGCGTCGAGGTTGCAGCTGAAGTAGGCATTAGAGCAGCAGTACTGCAGTACCCCATCACCATCGCAGCATCAACTAACACCACATAACCACCAGGAGCTCGAGCTGGGGCTAGTGGTCGACCAGGAGGCGGGGTCTCCATTGGGGAGCAGCAGGCGGTGCGCGGCACCGCATCGGCAACCAAGCCGATCCCACAGCCTGGTTTAGCCAGGGGCGCATCGAGGCTAGTGGCGGCGTCGCGGCAGTTGAAGGGCCGGCGGAAGACCGGCCAGTGCCCCGTGGACGCGCGGCGGCGGTGAGAGGCCGGGGCGGAGTTCGGGACGAGGCCGCATCAGGCAAACGGTAGAGGTGAAGAAGCGGCGAGGGCATGGTAGAGACAGATAAGAGCGACCATGAAGTGAGATGAAGCACCAGCAGCTCGGAGGGCGGCCGGAGTTGGCCGGTGGCTGGTTTGGCGACGATAGTGGCAGGCTAGGGTTTCGGGGTCGAGGCGACCGCGAGAGACAACGGAAATCAAATCGATTTGGACAGAGGGGTAGAGCTCGACGAGGCGGTCCATAGCCCCATCACGCCGGTGCCGGGGTTGGCCAGGAGCGGCCGGGGGCGAGCGGCGCCGCCGCAGGGGCGTGGTGGTCGCGAAAGGGAAGTGAGGTGAGGGCGGTGATCGTGTACGGGTGATACGTCTCCGACGTATCGATAATTTCTTATGTTCCATGCCACATTATTGATGATATCTACATGTTATATGCACATTTTATGTCATATTTATGCATTTTATGGAACTAACCTATTGACAAGATGCCGAAGTGCCAGTTCCTGTTTTCTGCTGTTTTTGGTTTCAGAAATCCTAGTAAGGAAATATTCTCGGAATCGGACGAAATCAAGACCCAGGTTCCTATTTTTCCCGGAACCATCCAGAACACCCGAGAGCCGCCAGAGGGAAGCCCTGGGGGCCCCACACCACACCCTGGCGCGGCCAGAGGGGGGGCCGCGCTGCCCTATGGTGTGGTGGCCCTAGGCCCCCTCCGAGGCTGCCCTTCCGCCTATTTAAAGCCTCCGTCGCGAAAACCCTATTACGAAGAACGAAACCCACAGAAACCTTCCAGAGCCGCCGCCATCGCGAAGCCAAGATCTGGGGGACAGGAGTCTCTCTTCCGGCACCCTGCCGGAACGGGGAAGTGCCCCCGAAGGCTTCTCCATCGACACCGCTGCCATCTCCACCGCCATCTTCATCACCGCTGCTCGCTCCCATGAGGAGGGAGTAGTTCTCCATCGAGGCTCGGGGCTGTACCGGTAGCTATGTGGTTCATCTCTCTCCTATGTACTTCAATACAATAATCTCATGAGCTGCCTTACATGATTGAGATTCATATGATGATGCTTGTAATCTAGATGTCACTATGCTAGTCAAGTGAGTTTTACTTATGTGATCTCCGGAGACTCCTTGTCCCACGTGTGTAAAGGTGACGAGTGTGTGCACCGTGTGGGTCTCTTAGGCTATATTTCACAGTAATACTTACTCACTCGTTATGAATGGCGTAGTGAAGTGCTTATTTATATCTCTTTATGATTGCAATGTGTTTTGTATCACAATTTATCTATGTGCTACTCTAGCAATGTTATTAAAGTAGTTTTATTCCTCCCGCACGGTGTAATGGTGACAAGTGTGTGCATCCGTGTTAGTACTTGGCGTATGCTATGATCATGATCTCTTGTAGATTGTGAAGTTAACTATTGCTATGATAGTATTGATGTGATCTATTCCTCCTACATAGTGTGAAGGTGACAGTGTGCATACTATGTTAGTACTTGGTTTAGTCGAATTGATCTTTCATGCACTCTAAGGTTATTTAAATATGAACATTGAATTGTGGATCTTGTTAACTCCGGCATTGAGGGTTCGTGTAATCCTACGCAATGTGTTCATCATCCAACAAGAGTGTAGAGTATGCATTTATCTATTCTGTTATGTGATCAAAGTTGAGAGTGTCCACTAGTGAAAGTCTAATCCCTAGGCCTTGTTCCTAAATATCGCTATCGCTGCTTGTTTACCTGTTTTACTCGTGTTACTACTGCTGCAATACTACCACCATCAACTACACGCCAAGCAAGCTATTTTCCGGCACCGTTACTACTGCTCATATTCATTCATACCACCCGTATTTCACTATCTCTTCGCCGAACTAGTGCACCTATTAGGTGTGTTGGGGACACAAGAGACTTCTTGCTTTGTGGTTGCAGGGTTGCATGAGAGGGATATCTTTGACCTCTTCCTCCCTGAGATCGATAAACCTTGGGTGATCCACTTAAGGGAAACTTGCTGCTGTTCTACAAACCTCTGCTCTTGGAGGCCCAACACTGTCTACAAGAATAGAAGCACCCGTAGACATCAAGTACTTTTCTGGCGCCGTTGCCGGGGAGGAAAGGTAAAAGGCTCTCATACTTCGGTCCCAGGTAAAGTCCTTTTCTGGCGCCGTTGTGTGTGTGCTCGAAGCTATTTCCTTTAGATCCTGCAATTGCATCTTTTTGTTTCTTGTTTACACTAGTTTGGCATAATGGACAAGAATGAGCTTCTTATTCTATTTCCTGATTTAAAACATGGATTGTTTGATGCGAAAATTAAAAAACCTATGAAATCTTATTTGCATGCTGGTAGTAATATTAGTATGAACGCTTTGAACACCATTGTTGATCATGATCTTTTTAGTCCCCCAAGCATTGAGGAGAAAATTTTCTTTGATGATACTTTGCCTCCTATTTATGATGATTATAATGATAGTGGTCTTTTGGTGCCACCTACTATGGAGAGTAAATTTTGTTGTGATTATACTATGCCTCCTACACTTTATGAGAATAATAATGATAGCTACTTTGTTGAATTTGCTCCCACTTCAACTAATAAAATTGATTATGCCTGTGTGGAGAGTGATAATTTTATGCATGAGACTCATGATAAGAATGCTTTATGTGATAGTTATATTGTTGAGTTTGCTCATGATGCTACTGAAAGTTATTATGAGAGAGGAAAATATGGTTGTAGAAATTTTCATGTTACCAAAATGCCTCTCTATGTGCTGAAATTTTTGAAGCTACACTTGTTTTATCTTCCTATGCTTGTTACTTTGCTCTTCATGAACTTGTTTATTTACAAGATTCCTATGCATAGGAAGCATGTTAGACTTAAATGTGTTTTGAATTTTCCTCTTGATGCTTTCTTTTGCTTCAACTACTATTTCTTGCGAGTGCATCATTAAAATTGCTGAGCCCATCTTAATGGCTATAAAGAAAGAACTTCTTGGGAGATAACCCATGTGTTATTTTGCTACAGTACTTTGTTTTATATTTGTGTCTTGGAAGTTGTTTACTACTGTAGCAACCTCTCCTTATCTTAGTTTTGTGTTTTGTTGTGCCAAGTAAAGTCTTTGATAGTAAAGTGAATACTAGATTTGGATTACTGCGCAGAAACAGATTTCTTTTCTGTCACAAATCTGGGCCTAATTCTCTGTAGGTAACTCAGAAAATTATGCCAATTTACGTGAGTGATCCTCAGATATGTACGCAACTTTCATTCAATTTGGGCATTTTCATCTGAGAAAGTCTGGTGCCCTTTTAAAATTCGTCTTTACGGACTCGTTCCGTTTTGACAGATTCTGCCTTTTATTTCGCATTGCTTCTTTCGCTGTGTTGGGTGGATTTCTTTGTTCCATTATCTTCCAGTAGCTTTATGCAATGTCCAGAAGTGTTAAGAATGATTGTGTCACCTCTGAACATGTGAATTTTTATTATACACTAACCCTCTAATGAGTTTGTTTCGAGTTTGGTGTCGAGGAAGTTTTCAAGGGTCAAGAGAGGAGGATGATATACTATGATCAAGAAGAGTGAAAAGTCTAAGCTTGGGGATGCCCCGGTGGTTCATCCCTGAATATTTCAAGAAGACTCAAGCATCTAAGCTTGGGGATGCCTTGGGCATCCCCTTCTTCATCGACAACATTATCAGGTTCCTCCCCTGAAACTATATTTTTATTCCGTCACATCTTATGCACTTTGCTTGGAGCGTCGGTTTGTTTTTGTTTTTGTTTTGTTTGAATAAAATGGATCCTAGCATTCACTTTGTGGGAGAGAGACACGCTCCGCTGTATCATATGGACAAGTATGTCCTTAGGCTTTACTCATACTATTCATGGCGAAGTTTCTTCTTCGTTAAATTGTTATATGGTTAGAATTGGAAAATACTACATGTAGTAACTCTAAAATGTCTTGAATAATTTGATACTTGGCAATTGTTGTGCTCATGTTTAATCTCTTGCATCATATACTTTGCACCCATTAATGAAGAAATACATAGAGCTTGCTAAAATTTGGTTTGCATAATTGGTCTCTCTAAAGTCTAGATAATTTCTAGTATTGAGTTTGAACAACAAGGAAGACGGTGTAGAGTCTTATAATGTTTACAATATGTCTTTTATGTGAGTTTTGCTGCACCGGTTCATCCTTGTGTTTGTTTCAAATAACCTTGCTAGCCTAAACCTTGTATCGAGAGGGAATACTTCTCATGCATCCAAAATCCTTGAGCCAACCACTATGCCATTTGTGTCCACCATACCTACCTACTACATGGTATTTCTCCGCCATTCCAAAGTAAATTGCTTGAGTGCTACCTTTAAATAATTCAAAATTTATCACCTCTGATTTGTGTCAATGTTTTATAGCTCATGAGGAAGTATGTGGTGTTTATCTTTCGATCTTGTCATTTACTTTGGACAGACTTTCACCAATGGACTAGTGGCTCATCCGCTTATCCAATAATTTTGCAAAAAGAGGCTGGCAATGGGGTGCCCAGCCCCAATTAATTAACTTGCATTAATAATTCTCTTCACATGTTTTGCTCGATCTATCAGTAAGCAACTTAATTTTGCAAATAGACACTCCTCCATGGTATGTGAATGTTGGACGGCACCCGAGGATTCGGTTAGCCATGGCTTGTGTAAGCAAAAGGTTGGGAGGAGTGTCATCCATAAATAAAGAAAAACTAAACTAAAGTACATGTGTAAACAAAAGAGAAGAGGGATGATCTACCTTGCTGGTAGAGATAACGTCCTTCATGGGAGCCGCTCTTGAAAGTCTGGTTGATAAGGTAGTTAGAGTACCCACTACCATTCGTTGACAACAACAAACACCTCTCAAAACTTTATTTGCATGCTCTCTTTATGTTTTCAAAATAAAAGCTCTAGCACAAATATAGCAATCGATGCTTCCCTCTGCGAAGGGGCCTTTCTTTTACTTTTATGTTGAGTCAGTTCACCTATTTCTCTCCACCTCAAGAAACAAACACTTGTGTGAACTGTGCATTGATTCCTACATATTTGCATATTGCACTTGTTATATTACTTTACATTGACAATATCCATGAGATATACATGTTATAAGTTGAAAGCAACCGCTGAAACTTAATCTTCCTTTGTGTTGCTTCAATACCTTTACTTTGATTTATTGCTTTATGAGTTAACTCTTATGCAAGACTTATTGATGCTTGTCTTGAAAGTACTATTCATGAAAAGTCTTTGCTTTATGATTCATTTGTTTACTCATGTCATTACCATTGTTTTGATCGCTGCATTCATTACATATGTTTACAATATGATCAAGTTTATGATGGCATGTCACTCCGGAAATTATCTTTGTTATCGTTTACTCGCTTCGGGACGAGCGAGAACTAAGCTTGGGGATGCCGATACGTCTCCGACGTATCGATAATTTCTTATGTTCCATGCCACATTATTGATGATATCTACATGTTATATGCACATTTTATGTCATATTTATGCATTTTCCGGAACTAACCTATTGACAAGATGCCGAAGTGCCGGCTCTCGTTTTCTGCTGTTTTTGGTTTCGTAAATCCTAGTAAGGAAATATTCTCGGAATCGGACGAAATCAAGACCCAGGTTCCTATTTTTCCCGGAACCATCCGGAACACCCGAGAGCCGCCGGAGGGAAGCCCCGGGGGCCCCACACCACACCCCGGCGCGGCCGAGGGGGGGCCGCGCCGCCCTATGGTGTGGTGGCCCTAGGCCCCCTCCGAGGCTGCCCTTCCGCCTATTTAAAGCCTCCGTCGCGAAAACCCTCTTACGAAGAACGAAACCCACAGAAACCTTCCAGAGCCGCCGCCATCGCGAAGCCAAGATTTGGGGGACAGGAGTCTCTGTTCCGGCACCCTGCCGGAGCGGGGAAGTGCCCCCGGAAGGCTTCTCCATCGACACCGCTGCCATCTCCACCGCCATCTTCATCACCGCCGCTCGCTCCCATGAGGAGGGAGTAGTTCTCCATCGAGGCTCGGGGCTGTACCGGTAGCTATGTGGTTCATCTCTCTCCTATGTACTTCAATACAATAATCTCATGAGCTGCCTTACATGATTGAGATTCATATGATGATGCTTGTAATCTAGATGTCACTATGCTAGTCAAGTGAGTTTTACTTATGTGATCTCCGGAGACTCCTTGTCCCACGTGTGTAAAGGTGATAGTGTGTGCACCGTGTGGGTCTCTTAGGCTATATTTCACGAATACTTACTCACTCGTTATGAATGGCGTAGTGAAGTGCTTATTTATATCTCTTTATGATTGCAATGTGTTTTGTATCACAATTTATCTATGTGCTACTCTAGCAATGTTATTAAAGTAATTTTATTCCTCCCGCACGGTGTAATGGTGACAAGTGTGTGCATCCGTGTTAGTACTTGGCGTATGCTATGATCATGATCTCTTGTAGATTGTGAAGTTAACTATTGCTATGATAGTATTGATGTGATCTATTCCTCCTACATAGTGTGAAGGTGACAGTGGTGCATACTATGTTAGTACTTGGTTTAGTCGAATTGATCTTTCATGCACTCTAAGGTTATTTAAATATGAACATTGAATTGTGGAGCTTGTTAACTCCGGCATTGAGGGTTCGTGTAATCCTACGCAATGTGTTCATCATCCAACAAGAGTGTAGAGTATGCATTTATCTATTATGTTATGTGATCAAAGTTGAGAGTGTCCACTAGTGAAAGTCTAATCCCTAGGCCTTGTTCCTAAATATCGCTATCGCCGCTTGTTTACTCGTTTTACCGTGTTACTACCGCCGCAATACTACCACCATCAACTACACGCCAGCAAGCTATTTTCTCGGCACCGTTACTATCGCTCATATTCATTCATACCACCCGTATTTCACTATCTCTTCGCCGAACTAGTGCACCTATTAGGTGTGTTGGGGACACAAGAGACTTCTTGCTCCGTGGTTGCAGTGGTTGCATGAGAGGGATATCTTTGACCTCTTCCTCCCTGAGATCGATAAACCTTGGGTGATCCACTTAAGGGAAACTTGCTGCTGTTCTACAAACCTCTGCTCTTGGAGGCCCAACACTGTCTACAAGAATAGAAGCACCCGTAGACATCAACGGGTGCAAGTGAGCGAGAGAGTGGGGGGTCGGGTTGGGTTAGACCCAACCGACTCGGGCCTTTGGGCCAGGCCTGGTTGGCCAGGCCATTGGGCCAACCCAATAAACCATTGGGTCAATTTTTTTTAAAAAGAAAAACCTTTTAAACATTTAAGATGATAAAAAGAAAAACAATAAATAGAATTAAGTATCAGAAAATGACCTTTATAAATAAATAAAATAGAAAACAAATACTTCAAGTTTAAAAGAACAACATTATGAATTTCCTCTAAATTTTAGAAGACCAAATTTTAAATCTTAAATTATTAAAACCTAAAAACTAAATAGATAAATTCTTGTTTCAATTCTTCACATGAAGAAAATATTAAATATTACTTCACCTTAAGATGCCATATAAAACAACAAATATTTCTTGATAATTATGTTTAACCATATGAAAATTCTAATTAATCAATACTTCAAATATTAATTAAAACCCTAAACCCTAATAGTATTTATCACATTTTATTAAAGTCTTTTAAAAATAATATAATGTTAAACTCATTATTATTTCTATTTCAAAGTTATTAATGATTTCAAACCTATTACCAATTCTTATTTAAGAATTGTACCACAAATTAGAAACCTAGTTCTAATATAAGTAAGAACTTTGGTCCCATTATTTTATGGGATCATACCATATTAGAACCAACTCTAAAACCCTAGTTGTTATTTCATATCACTATATGAATTTCACCTATACCTATAGAACCCTACTTAACAACAAATGAATCCATGTTTGTGAGCTACTAAAATAAAACCAAATCACATGTGATCATTATTTCATGTCTCTGCTTTCTAATTAAACCTATATGATCCACTAGTGTCACTTAGGAGCAAACCCTAGCTTGATAATATGTTAGCACCATTGATCATCAATCCTAAATACCACACCATTAGGATCAACCTCAACCATCAAACCCTAGTAAAACCATAATGATGAACCCTAGTACCAATCTTGGTAGTAATACTCATCACATGCTCCTATTCCACTGAAACCTATTCAGGAAGTGATAAACCCTCTAGTTTAGAGGCCATTAAACATTAATTAGTGAAGCAAATGTGAAGTCATCGTAACCCTAACTTATAGCAACACTTTGACCATCATTCTTTAATATGTTACCCATAATCAACCATAGTAATAAACCTGCTAATACTTGCTACATATAGACCAATTCTGTTTAAGAACCCAACTAGTTCCTATTAGAGAACTAAATAAATCTAATAAGTAAACCCTAGAAGCCATAGCTCCTAATTATAGTAGTTCTTGTTCTTATTTAACCTGTTCTTCAAAATTTATTCTTTTGAAATACAAATGTCAATCAAACCTTAGAAGCCTAATCCTTCTTTGAAATACTCATTATTTCTTAAACAACATGTTCTTCAAAAGTTATTCTTTTGAAGTATAGTATAAGTAATCATCAACCATGTTCGGTAGAACTTAAAATTGACAACTGTTCCTTACATATTATTCTATCACTATTCTTTATGTGTATGATTGTTATGATGTCTTATATCACTTGGTCATTATGCTAATATAACCAAACCCTAATAAGAACCTTGTTTGAGAATCATTCTAAAAGTGCAACCAACCCTAAAGAAATCTTCACAACTCATACATCCTAAATCATCGAGGTTAGGTTACGCTCGGGACGATTGCATCTCATATTATGCATTATAGCATCTTTGCCAGATCTTTAAACATTGTCCTTACCGGATGATGATGCTATTTCAGAATTTGGAGTTATTGCGTATCGAAGACCTTGCCTGCATAATCTTGCAGTCAAGAAAGGCAAGTTCATCACTTGCTCATGTCATTTGAGTACTTTTATCAAATTACTTGCAAAGTACTATGATTATCACTATTGCATAAAAACCAAAACCACTATTTTCATAACTATGAATATGATTATGTGGTGGGCAATGGAACCATGGATTGTGTTGATATGGTGGAGGTTCCATTGCAAGGGTTAATATCCATCTAGGATTAAACAACAAATGTCGCCAGTGATTCTTGTGCCGTAATACCCGTGTTAACCATAAGATCCGGAGTGGGACGGAGTAGTCAAAAGTGTTTCCACCTCTCGTACATCAACGGATGCGCTTACCGTAGACACTTGACCCCAGGTTGGGCAAGCGGTGGGGTGGGGATCCCATTCTAATTCCCCACGGTAAGTGGTCTATGATGGGTTGCAGCTACCGGCGAAGGAGTTTGGTTAACGAGTCCCAAACTATTGTCGTGGTCGGGGTCCATCCTTAATTGGTGTAAGAGGACCGACGAGGACCCAGGGTCGGGGTATGCAACAAAGGGTGGGTGTTCGAGGTAGCGGAGGAACATGATTGGCTAGACCTTATACCGGGCCTCACACCATAGGAAGTGTGGACGGGGAATATGCCCGGTTGGCACCAAGGTTAAGATCTCTTATGGGTAAAGCAACACACCTCCGCGGAGCGTAAAGAACCGTGACTCGTCACTCCCTGTTCCGGGATATGGAACTGCGAACGCGGCCGGAAAGGAGCTCCATGAAGTTCTAGTTAACCGGTGAAGGCCGACGGACATAGTTCTTCCGAATAAAAGCAACCTTTTGAAGAAATGATTATGAAAACCTGCATTGGTATTAGACTTTCTGGTCTAATGCTCGTAGCTAGTGCATTAAACACCTCTTTCCTATAATGAACTTGTTGAGTACGCTCGTACTCATCCCACTCTTAAATCCCCTGCTTAGATATGGAGGCATCGAAGGAGTATCTACAGTGCAACTCGAAGGTCGAGGAGTCAACAACTACTTCAAGAGACTAGACCCTGTCAGAAGAGTCAGATACCACATCCAACAAGGAGAAAACCTAGTTTAGCCATAGAAGGGAACTAGCTTTCTAAACCTAGCTCCTATTTAGCTAGAGTCTATTCTTAGTCTCTGTAGTTAGTGAAATACTCTACAAATAGAGTTCGTGATAAGACTAGACTACGAGTCGTTCTTCTGGAGTTTATTTGCAGTTTTACCTCATTGTAAAGTAGGAGGCTCGTGATGATCTTATGTAACGTAGTCGATGTTGTAATTCTATAGACATGCCTTGGACCCGCATATGTTTCTGTTGTACCACTCTGAGCGATATAATACTAGTGGAACGGTGTTTCATTGGTGTTGTATCAGACTTGCATACTACACCATGCAGTGGTATGCCGGGTCACCACATACTGACCGAGCGGGACGAGGAAGAGCTCAAACCAATTGGTGTAGTTGGATGCGGTGAGGTCGAGGGTGATGGATTATTTAGAGTTTTATGGAGGTGTCATAAGTGGGGGGTCTATGGTTTGAGTCTGGGGTGGGAGGGGTGGTGGTATCAATGGTTTTTACATCTTCGGTGGCTTGTCGGGAGAGCTCGGCCTCGCAGGCGTTTAGGGCATTAGTGCTTTTGCAAAGCTCCTTCTCTTTCTCGGCGATCTAATCGGGAGTCATGGTGTTAGGTGGCTAGGGCTATGTTTTGGGAGGAGGAGAAGACCAAGGACCGAAGACCAATCAGATACCATGTAATAGGATATGATCGAGCTGCAAATGGTGCACGCCTCGATTGATTGCATTTGTCAATATTTGTACAAGGTTTACATCTTGTGCTACAAAATGATTAGGTCGGTACCCTAAACTCTAGGGAACAGAAGGCATGGATTGGTCTAAAACCTTAGAGTCGGCTAACAATAGGAACAAGCGTGGTGGGCGTGTGATGATTTGCTGGCACATTCAGAAAACGTCCATTTGTTTCTAGGGGCATATGAGTTCTAGAATTTTCACTAGAATGAAAATTCTTGGATAAGTCGGTGTACTTGCGCTCGCGGTTCTGACACGCTTGACAGCAACATGAGACTTTGAAACTTAGGAATTTCCCTGTAAGACAATATGTTTCAGATTTTCAGTGGTATTTCTATACATGAATAATCTTGACGAGTAATAATCTTGTGAAGCGTTTTTTTTTTGTTAAACTCGAGGTGTGACCAAAAGTAAGTGGTGGCAACTACTTTTGGCAAAATTGAGTAAAACATATGAATACATGACATTAGTGGGGCATGCCGGGTAAAAATATGTGACCAGAAAGACTATGGATGACGGATGTACTAGCAAAGTTGGGCAAATTGTGTCAGTAAACCAAATGTAAGTTATGATGCAAAAAAAAGGGGGGGATGTAATAGCGACATAGCGTGTACGGCCAGGCGCTACTGTTGATTTTGTCTGAGCTCCTTGCCCATGTCCCGTTGGCACTTGGCGCCATTTACGCAGCACTGCAATCCTGCATTGCTTCGAGCGACTGACTGTGTGTTTCAGCTGATCGGCGCGTGTGCTGTGCGTCGTCAGGCCCGTTTAATTTCGTCTCGGTCGGTAGCTTCTACCCAACTCCATTTGTAATCTTGTCCATAATCACCTGGCAACATGCAGCTGGGCGCCAGCAGCCAAGAGAGGCATCACAGTAGTTGTACTCCAGGCAATGCCTCGGCCATCCATTTGTGCTCAGACATTCGCACGGTCGATCTGCACGCCCGTCTCCAGGGGAGTGAATACTTGGAGCGGTAGCTTGCCACTCTTTGACCTAAATAACAGACTAAGGCATAGCCTAGTGGTGGGGAGGGGCTGATGCCTTCCCACCCACCCGAGTTCAAGTCCTCATGCTTGCAATTTCGGTGATGTTGTACCCCTGCTATCAAAAATACCACGTGGCCCCTCCCACGTTAGAAATTACTCTTTGACCTAAATACCACTTTGCCAGACTGTTAACCACTTGCGGCCTCTTGAAAAGAAATTAAACTCACACGCCACTCTTGGTCACGCCATTTTAGTGACTTCCTCCAATCCATATTAAATGACTTTAGTATAGATGTATCTAGATATATTTTAGGTCCAGATATATTTATATTAATGGCAAGTAATATATATGAATCGGAGGAAGTAGCTAAATTGAAATACATGACGTATACACTATTTGGTTTGGCCAGTTTTTGTTGAGTTTAGCAGTGACACAGTTTTTTCTGTAACTAGAGAGGGTTTGAGAACTTTTTTCATAAGGTCAGACATCGTTGACTCCAGGGTGTCTAAGTTGTTTCTGACCACTCATAAACTAAAAATGGCTAAGTCTACTGAATCAAACAAACCAATCGATCAAACTGGCATAACCCTAAATAACAATAGAAGTTCAAAAGTATTCCTAGAGACCATAAATGGTTTTGAATTTTGCAAATGGCCACTTAGATTAAAGAAGTCTAGCTAGCCGTATACTCATATTTCATTTGCAATAAGAGTATAGACTAGGGCTTCCGCTAAAGTATACAGGGGCGCGAGGCACATATATAGGTCAACCCCCACGAGGCTGACAGTACTCATAGCTGTATGTAGATTGTCTCTCCAGATTGGAAAGGGCCTTTAGCTTTGGGCGCCTTTGGTAGCCTGCAGCTCTCTTGGCTCGCATCGGACCAGCAACTTTCGGTTCGTTTGGATGTCTGCAGCCCACTGCGTTGTTGCATGAACTGGGTTTTAAAGCATCCCGGGACAGGCCTTAGAGGAACACCCGGAATGGCAGTTTCTCCGGGGCTAGGCCCGTTGCGGCCAGAAGCCTGCACGCGTGGAGAAGGGAGGCGGAGATCCACGTTCCTTCGGGAACACGCGCCATAATTAGCCTCACCGCTCCCTCTCCTTCGTCTCACTGGCGACCTCCCCTAAACTATCACATCACCCGGCGGTTTCCCTCCCGCCGACCAATCCGCCGCACCGACGCAGTGAGGAGCACCTGAAAGGACATATATCTTTTATTTGTGGTTTTGGTGTTGATGACAATAATTTTATATGATCATTTTGTTATATAAGATTTGTATGATGTAGCGTTGATCAGTATGCCCAAAAGTTGAAGAGATTTTGAAGATATGCTATGCTATCCTTGAGAGATTCTTTTTAGAAGAAAGAATAGAAGAGCAAAGAAGAAAAGAGAAGAAATGAAGAAAGAAAAGAAAAGAAAAGAAGAAGAAAGGAGAGGGAGGGGTGGTCGCCGGCGGTGGTGCGGGCGGTACCACCGGCCACGCTGCGGCCGGAGCCTCCGGGCTTGGTACCGCCCGTGGTACCGGAAGGAGCCGAGTGGCTCAGTACAAATGCCAGGGAGGTTGGAGCCCCGGCGGTACCTTGGCCGGTACCCCGGCCGGAGGCTCCGGCCTCCCCTCCCGACCCGCGCGCTCCTGGTCCTCGTCGGCCACGTGGCCCACTCCAGTTGGCCGCGCCGCTCGCCTAGGAGCGGTAGTACCGGCCCAACCTGGCCGGTACTACCGGCCACCTCTCTCCAACGGCAGGATCCCAGGATCTTCTCCACCGTCTACTTATAGTTTTCTTCTCCAATTGGCTCAGTAGCTCACTCCTTCCCCAAAAAGCAAGACACCATTGTTGAGCCACCAAGAACACCAAATTCATCGGATCTCCTCCCTCAACCACCCAAATCCCTTGTGCTTTGGAGAATCGAAGGAGAAGACCCCGATCTACATCTTCACCGAAGCAATTTGCATTTCCCCTCATTTTGTTGAGGGCCCCCTTGCTAGTGTTCCTCTTTGGATCCCTAGTTGATTTGTGTTGATGTATTGTTGTTGATTGTTGTGTTGTAACAGATTTGGGAGCCTCCAATTCGGTTGTGGATGTGTGCCCCAAGAACCTTGTAAAGGCCCGTTTTCCGCCTCGAGGAAATCCCTTAGTGGAAGTGGGCTAGGCCTTCGTGGCGTTGCTCACAGGAGATCTGAGTGAAGTCTTCGTGACTGTTGGTCTGGCTTTCGTAGCGACCACACTCCTCCGAACGTAGATGTACCTTCTTGCAAAGGAAGGGAACTACGGGAATCATCTCCGTGTCATCGCGTGCTCCACTCTCGGTTACCTCTATCCTATTCTATCTCATATATATTGCGTAGCTATATCTTGCTTAGTTGATAACCTTGTCATATAGGTAAATTCACTTAGTTGCATATCTAGAGAATTTACCTTTGTGTCAAGCCTAAATTGAAAAAGAACTAAAAATTGGTTAGCACCTATTCACCCCCCCCTCTAGGTGCGGCATACGATCCTTTCAATTGGTATCAGAGCCTCGGCTCTTATTTCGGGCTTAACCGCCTAAGAGTATGCCGGACGATGGGCCTTCGGAAGAGGCCGGTAAGATGGTCACCATGGAGGACATCAATTCGTTAAGATCCTCCATGGATGCTCAAATGGAAAGCATGAGAAAAATGATTTCCGAGCTTTTGACTCCGGTCCTTCCTAGGGCTTCCACCGTAGAGGTAAAGGACACGGGTGCGTTAGAAGAGGGAGGTGCTTTGGCATTACCCTCCTCTACCAAACCCGTGGAAGGTGATAACTTAAACACTATCAAATCTCCCATTGCATCTCCTAGGGGAACTAGTGGGGGTGAGAGCTACAATCGAGTACCTCCACCTTTTCTATCTCCCGATATACCGGTTCCCCACCCCCATTTGAACATTCGGGGTGACCCACCTAAGTTTTCCATTGATAATTTCGATACTTGGCAATTTGAGTTTCGCTCTCATGTTTGCAGTGCCTCCAATGAACTTTGGAGAATCATCTTGGAAGGCTTCAAGCCATACAACCCCGACAAGTTGACTAGAAGAGAAGCGGTTGATAGTCAACTCAACAACACCGCCTTGCACATGATTCAAACTAGTGTGGGGACAAAGGACTTGCATCGTGTTCGGAACTACACCACCGCCAAGGAAGCTTGGGATGGTTTGGCCGCTAGTTGCATTGGAAGTGAGAGCACAAGGAGGAACAAGTATAATGCTCTTAAGAATAAAGCCGAAGGGTTCATGAGGCTACCGGATGAAGATCATGAAGTCATGTATGGAAGACTTCTCACCGTTGCCGATGCCTTCCGGCTTATTGGTGCCACCCACATCAATGACTTTTGGATCAAGGAGAAGTACATTGAATGCATGATGCCATTTGTAACCATTGATGTCAAGACTCTTGTGGGGAGGGAATGCTATTCCTCTCTCACCTCTCAAAAAGTCGTGCACGAGATGCAAGCTCTCAAGGTGCTTGAGGAAACCTCTCATGATTCTCGCAATCGAGCTCTTGGGATGACAAAAGGTTCCAACCTTGCCTTGGCGGTCAACTCCGTTGAAGAAGTGATTCCTCAAGAATCATATAGGGCATCTTGGAGTATGTCCTATCCGGAAGATTTGCAATGCCACTACCATGATCACATGGCCTTCCATGCAAAGTCCTTTTGGGTTGATCCCTCCAAGGCCAAGGAAGACAACATCAAGAGAAACAACAAAAGTGGGTTCACTAGCTTTGGTCCAAAGACAAGATCTTGCTACAATTGTGATGACAAGCGCCACTTCATTGCCGAATGCCCCTATGAGAATAGAGAGCTTCATAATGGAAGGCTCATTCCCAAGGACAAGAGCAAAGACACAAAGGGCAAATATTCAAAAGCCCCCAACAAGAAATTCTACAACAACAAGACCAAGAAGGGCAAGAGGCCCTCAAGAGTTGTGCTAGTAACAAGGGAAGAATATTCTTCCGATGAAGTTGAAAGTTCTAGTGGTGATGAAGGAGAAGAAATCTCAAAGGAAGTGGCCGCCATTGCCACTACCAACATTCCCTCTTCATCTCTCTTTGAGTCCCCCAATGAGAATCCTCATATCAAGAATGCACATTGCTTCATGGCAAGGTCCTCCTTGGACACATCTATTGTGCTATCAACTCAAGAAGAATATACCTCCGGAGATGATGATATGGATGATGATGAAGATGCAACCTCTAATGGATTGGTCGCTCTTGCCTCCCTCTCCACTAACTCTTCATCACCAAGTGAATCCTCCAATGAGGTCATTCATGTGGAGGAAGAAAGTTGTCTCATGGCTAAATCCTCCGAGGTATCATCTCCTAGCCCCTCTATGCCTAACATATCTAGTGATCTAGGGGTTGATGATGCTAGTCTAAAAGTGAAACAAGAAATGCTAGAGTTTGATGATTTCATTCTCAACCTACAAGGTAACACTAAAAAGCATGTTTCAAATCTCATGGTTCGTATAGCTCAACAAAATGATACTCTTGAGAAAAAGGGTCAAATAGAGAGAGAAGACTCTTGAAATCCATGCTCTTAAAAATGCTCTTGAGGAAAGTCATGAAACTATAGCTTCTCTTGAGGAGAGGCTAGAAACTCTTGAAGAGCCTCAAGATAAAATTAATAAGCTCACAAAAGCTAGAGATCTTGCTAGGGCTAAGACTAAAGTGCTTAAAAAGGAAAAGGCCCAATTTGAGGTTGATCATGAGAAACTTGTGAAGGATCTAGATGAACTAGACAAAGCTCACAAAGCTTTGAAGAGTGAATACACTCTCCTATCCAAGTCTTATGAGCAACTTCAAATTAGGCTTGTTTCATATGATGTGCCTAGTTCCTCCACTCCTTCATGTGATCATGCAAATGTTATTGAGGAAAATGCTAGGTTGAAGGATGAACTTGCTAAGGCCTCCTCTCCCCAAAGTAAACTTTCGTTGGATGATCTTTTGAGTAAGCAAAGATCAAACAATGGGAAGGAGGGCCTTGGTTATGGGGCCAAGGCAAAGAAGGCAAACAAGCAAAAGGCCAAGCCCGCACAAGAGAAGAAGAAAGATATCACTAATGGTGAAGCCCCTAAGGGCAAAACCATTAATGATGATGATGCGGGAAATGCTAACCCTCACTATGTTTTATTTAAAGATTATTATGGTGATGTTTATGCTAAATATGTTGGCCCATATGATGGTTATGTTGCTTGGTCTATTTGGGTCCCAAAGACCCTTGTTGCTAACAAAAGAGGACCCATTGAGAAATGGGTACCTAAATCCAAGAATTGATCTCATGTAGGACTATGCCGCCGGAGGGTCAAAATGGGTACTTGATAGTGGATGTACAAGTCATATGACCGGCGGCAAGAACCTCGTCAAGGAGTTGAGGCCCAATATAAATAATATCACCGTCTCCTTTGGCGATAATTCTACATCCGAGGTAATGGGTTTTGGCAAGGTTGTGGTTGCACACAACATTACTCTTGTGGATGTCATGCTTGTCAAAACCCTTGGTTAAAATTTGCTTTCCGTTTCCGCCCTTGGCAAGATGGGTTTCGCCGTCTTTATTGATAATGATATTGTGGTCCTGTTGTGGAGCAAGACTCTAAAAATCGCTTTCGTTGGGTATCGCGAACACAACTTGTATGTGGTGGACTTTTCGGGGACCACCACGACAAGTGCGATGTGCCTATTCGGAAAGGCGGACGTGGGTTGGTTGTGGCATCGCCGCCTAGCCCATGTCAACATGAGAACTTTGCAAAGTCTTCACAAGGGGAACCATATTGTGGGACTAATGGAAAACGTGTCTTTTGCCAAAGATCGTGTTTGTAGGGCTTGTGTTGAAGGCAAAATGCATGACTCTCCGCATCCAAGCAAGACTATCATCTCTTCCAAGAGGATCTTGGAGCTCCTTCATGTGGATCTCTTTGGCCCCGTTACTCATGCAAGTCTTGGTGCGAAGAAACATTGCTTGGTGATTGTTGATGACTACTCAAGATACACTTGGGTCTACTTTCTCAAGACGAAAGATGAGACTCAACAAATATTCATTGACTTTGCTACCGAGGTGCAACGCCAACACAACCTCCTCATTATGGCAATAAGAAGTGACAACGGCTCCGAGTTCAAGAACTATACACTCAATGATTTCCTTAGTGATGAGGGGATTCGACATCAATATTCCGTCTGCTTACACCCCTCAACAAAATGGTGTTTCGGAGAGGAAGAACCGGACTCTTATGGATATGGCAAGATCTATGATGGCGGAGTATAAATCCCGCTATAACTTTTGGGCGGAAGCCATCTCCATCGCTTGCCACTCCTCTAACCGGCTCTATCTCCGCAAGGGCTTGAACAAGACTCCATATGAAATACTCACCGGGAACAAGCCTAATATCTCATACTTCAAGGTGTTCGGGTGTAAGTGTTTCTACAAAATCAAAGGAGTTTGTTTATCTAAATTTGCTCCTAAAGCTTTGGGGGGTATATTTGTTGGTTACGGTGCCGAATCTCACACTTATAGAGTCTTTGATATAGCCTCCGGGATTATCATAGAATCTTGTAGTGTGAGGTTCGAAGAAAATGATGGCTCCCAAGTGGGGCAAGTTGATGTATGTGCAGGTGATGAAATACCTCAAGATGCCATAGTAAGAATGGGTGTGGGATTTTTCCGCCCCATTGAGGGACACGGTGTGGCGTCTCGGGAAGAACTATGCTCTACCACGGTGGAGCCCTCATCCTCTCAACATCAACAAACCCCATCTCTTGAAGCTAATGATGCACCAACCCAAGAACAAGAAGAAAACCCTCCCTCTCATGAACAAGATCAAGGACAAGATCAACCAAGAATTCATGATGGCTCCGATGAGTATCCATTTGATATTTGCGCTTCACCAAATATTGTCCAAGATCAAGCACATGAGGATGAGCATTCTCAAGAAATTGAGGAAGCTCAAAGTGAAGGTCAAGACGGGGACCCAAATGATCAAGTTGATCAAGTGACACCTCCAAGGCCAAGAAGAACCAAGGAGGAGATCGAGGCCCGTCGTCTAGCAAGAAGAGAAAGGCAACTTGAGCGTCTTGAACACACACATGACAAGGTCCTTGGTGATTTGAGGGCAAGTGTTACCACAAGAAGGCAATTGGCTAACTTTAGCAATCATCATGCTTATATCTCCTTAGTGGAACCCAAGAAAGTATTTGAAGCCCTAGAAGATTCGGATTGGTTGGAAGCTATGCACGAAGAACTCAACAACTTCAAGCGCAACAAAGTATGGACCTTAGTAGAGAAGCCAAAGGGGTGCCGCAATGTTATAGGCACTAAATGGATTTTCAAGAACAAGCAAGATGAGTTTGGAAATGTTGTGAGAAATAAGGCAAGATTGGTGGCTCAAGGGTTCTCTCAAGTTGAGGGAATTGACTTTGGAGAAACCTATGCTCCCGTGGCTCGCCTTGAGTCCATCCGTATCCTTCTTGCTTATGCATCGCATCATAACTTTAAGTTACAACAAATGGATGTGAAAAGTGCATTTCTTAATGGTCCTTTGCATGAAGAGGTTTATGTTAAGCAACCCCGGGGTTTGAGGATCTCAACTTTCCTAACCATGTCTACAAGCTTGATAAAGCACTTTATGGTCTCAAACAAGCTCCTAGAGCTTGGTACGAGCACCTTAAAGAATTGTTGGTAGACCGTGGGTTTGATGTTGGGCTAATCGATCCCACTCTTTTTACTAAGAGGGTCAATGGGGAGCTTTTCGTTTGCAGATTATATGTTGATGATATTATCTTTGGCTCTACTAACTGATACGTCCAATTTGCATCACTATTTTATATCATAATTTGCTGTTATTCATTGATATATTTCATATTTGGAGATGATACTTATGTTATTTCATCTATTTTGCATGTTTCATGATTATTTGGGGATCGCGCACCGGAGCCAGGATTCTGCTGGAAAAAGCACCGTCAGAATGCAATATTTCGGAAGATCAACAGTTGAAGGAAATTATACGAAAATTCCTATTTTTCCAGATGACGAAGGGAGCCAGAAGGGGGAGAAGAGGGGACCGAGGTGGGCCCACCCCATAGGCCGGCGCGGCCCAAGGCCTGGCCGCGCCGCCCTGTGAGGGTGGGGGCCCACAACCCCTCTCGCCTCCTTTTCTTCGCGTATGCCTTCGTCCCGAAAACCTAAGCCAGAGGGGTACGTCGAACAGAGCCACAGCCGCCTCTGCGGGGCGGAGAACACCAGAGAGAAAAGAGCTCTCCGGCGGGCAGGAATCCACCGGGGAAATTCCCTCCCGAGAGGGGAAATCGACGCCATCGTCACCGTCATCAAGCTGGACATCATCTCCATCACCATCACCATCATCTTCATCATCATCACCGCCGTCTCCACCGCTGCACCTCGTCACCTCTCGTAGCAATTTGGGTTTGATCTTGATTGTTTGATAGGGGAAACTCTCCCGGTGTTGATTTCTACTTGTTATTGATGCTATTGAGTGAAACCGTTGAACCAAGGTTTATGTTCAGATTGTTATTCATTATCATATCACCTCTGATCATGTTCCATATGATGTCTCGTGAGTAGTTCGTTTAGTTCTTGAGGACATGGGTGAAGTCTAAATGTTAGTAGTGAAGTATGGTTGAGTAATATTCAATGTTATGATATTTAAGTTGTGGTGTTATTCTTCTAGTGGTGTCGTGTGAACGTCGACTACACGACACTTCACCTTTATGGGCCTAGGGGAATGCATCTTGTACTCGTTTACCAATTGCGGGGTTGCCGGAGTGACAGAAACCTGAGCCCCCGTTGGTATATCGATGCAGGAGGGATCGCAGGATCTCGTAGTTTAAGGTCTGTGGTTAGATTTATCTTAATTACTTTCTTGTAGTTGCGGATGCTTGCAAGAGGTATAATCACAAGTATGTATTAGTCCTAGGAAGGGCGGTACATTAGCATAGGTTCACCCACACAACACTTATCAAAACAATGAAGATTAATTAGCCGTATGAAGCGAAAGCACTAGACTAAAATCCCGTGTGTCCTCGAGAACGTTTGGTTAATATAAGTAAACAAACCGGCTTGTCCTTTGTGCTAAAAAGGATTGGGCCACTCGCTGCAATTATTATTCTCGCACTTTATTTACTCGTACTTTATTCATCTGTTACATCAAAACCCCCGAATACTTGTCTGTGAGCATTTACAGTGAATCCTTCATCGAAACCGCTTGTCAACACCTTCTGCTCCTCGTTGGGATCGACATTCTTACTTATCGAAGATACTACGATACACCCCCTATACTTGTGGGTCATCAAGACTATTTTCCGGCGCCGTTGCTCGGGGAGTGAAGCGCTATTGGTAAGTGGAATTGGTAAGGGAAATTTCTACCGTTTGTGCTGATTTTATTTCCGCTCGCTCGCTATAATTCATTATGGAGAGATCTTCTCTTGAGTGTTTATTTGGGAAATCTACTACTACCGCAAAGGTAGTGGATGAGGCGCCGTGTAAGGAAGAAATACCATACAAAATACCTATGAAAATTATTGAACGTGTAGTGGGTAACCGTTATACAGGGGATGGAACTGTCCACCCTGGAGATCATTTACTGTTCTTACATGAATTATGCGGTTTATTCAAGTGTGCAGGTATTGGTATGGATGAAGTGAGGAAGAAACTATTCTCTGTATCGCTGTCTGGTAAAGCGGCGCATTGGTATAAATTACCGGATAATGGGGATTCTCTTGAATGGAATGATATTGTGCCCCGGTTTTATTCTAAGTTCTATCCTCCAAGTGAGATTCACAAAGATCGGAATCGCATATATAATTTTTGGCCTCATGAAGGAGAGAGTATTGCCCAAGCGTGGGGGAGATTGAAGTCTTTAATGCTCAAATGCCCCATTCATGAGCTTCCCGGTAATATTATTATTGATAATTTCTATGCAAGACTTTCTTTTCAAGACAAGACCTTGCCGGATACTTCTTGTTCTGGATCATTTACATGCAACAAGGAAGAGTTTAAAAGGGACCTTCTTAATCGGATCCAAGAAAATACTCGAAGGATGGGAGAACGACAAGGATAGAGAATCGGTATAAATTATGATTATAAATGCATTGAAGCTTTTATGGATACCGATAAATTTCGTAATATGAGTGCTACTTATGGTCTTGATTCTCAAGTTGCTGCAAATCTTTATAAGGCTTTTGATTCTCATTATGAATTGCCTAAGAAGAACTTTGATAAGTATCATGAACCGTATAAAGATAAAATTGATTCATCTATAAATAAATGTGTTGTAGTTGAAACTGTTGATCATGTTATTCCTGAAGCTTATATTGAAAAAACTCCTTTCCTTGCTAAAATGAAGGAGTACTCTGTTATAAATAGTGCGGTTCATAAAAGTGAAAAGAAACCTATAGAACCCGAAGAACAAATAAAAGTTGAACTCCGCTCGTTGCAATTGTTAAAGATCTTGTGACCGAAAATGTGGAAGATGGTCATATTATTTTCTCGTGAAGATGCTTCTAATATTGTTTCACATCCTAATAAGTCTAGGAAAGCTAGTGTTCCTATGCTATCTGTTAGAATTGGTGATCATTGTTATTATGGTTTATGTGATATTGGTGCAAGTATTAGTGTTATTCCTTATGAGCTTTACACGGAGATTATGCACGAAATTGGTTCTTGTGAACTTGAAGATATTGATGTGGTTATTCGGCTGGCTAATAGAGAAACTATCTCTCCAATTGGTATTATTCGAGATGTGGAAGTTTTATGTGGTAAGATTAAATATCCCGTCGACTTTTTGGTACTTGGTTCTGCTGCTAGTAAATATTGTCCTATCATTTTTGGTAGACCTTTTATAAATACTTTTGGAGCTATTATAGATTGCAAGAAAGAGAAAATTTTGACTAAATTTGCTGGAGAATCTTATGAGTTTAACTTCTCTAAATTTACCAAAACTCCTTATAAAATTGATTCGCCTAATAGTGATTTTAAAGTTGAACGAGTGTGCATCTATTGCTCTTGCTCCTAGTAATCCTTTGCAAGCAACATTTGGAGAATAGTGAGAGTGAAGTTTTCGTGGAAGAAAGAGATGAACTTGATGACATTTTCCTTCGTCAACCTATTCTTAAGCATGATTTACCTAGGTGGAAGATTTGGGTACAACACCACCACCAAAGGAAGATCCTGTCTTTGATTTAAAACCATTGCTCGATAATCTTAAATATGCTCATATTGATGATAAGAAAATATATCCTGTTATTATTAGTTCTAAGCTTTCGAGTTTGAAGAAGAAAGGTTATTGGAAATATTGAAGAAACACCGAGGTGCTATTGGCTACACTCTTGATGACTTGAAGGGGATTTCTCCCTCTATTTGCCAACACGCCATTAATATGGAGGATGATGCGAAGCCTATTGTTGAACCTCAGCGTCGTCTAATTCCTAAGATGAAGGATGTGGTAAGAAATGAGGTATTAAGACTCCTTGAAGCTGGTATTATATATCCTATTGCTGATAGTAGATGGGTTAGTCCTGTGCATTGTGTTCCTAAGAAAGGAGGAATGACTCGTTGTGCCTAATGATAATGATGAGCTCATCCCTCAAAGAGTAGTTGTAGGTTATAGAATGTGCATTGATTATCGGAAAGTTAATAAGGTTACTAAGAAAGATCATTACCCTTTACCATTTATTGATCAAATGTTAGAAAGGTTATCGAAAAATACTCATTTTTGCTTTCTTGATGGTTATTCTGGGTTTTCACAAATTGTCGTTAAAACTAAAGATCAAGAGAAAACCACTTTCACTTGTCCCTATGGAACTTATGCTTATAGGCGTATGCCTTTTGGTTTATGTAATGCTCCTGCTACTTTTCAAAGATGCATGTCTGCTATTTTTCATGGATTTTGTGAGTGTATTGTAGAGGTATTCATGGATGATTTTTCCGTCTATGGAATTTTTTTTGATAATTGCTTGCGGAATCTTGATAAAGTTTTGCAGAGATGTGAAGAAACTAACCTTGTTCTTAATTGGGAGAAATGCCACTTTATGGTTAATGAAGGAATTGTATTAGGACATAAAATTTCTAAGAGAGGTATTGAAGTTGATAGAGCTAAAGTTGAAGCAATTGAGAAGATGCCCTATCCTATGGATGTTAAAGGTATTCGTAGTGTTCTTGGTCATGCTGGGTTTTATAGGAGGTTTATTAAAGATTTCTCCAAGATTTCAAAGCCTCTTACTAATCTTCTTCAAAAAGATGTACCTTTTGTTTTTGATGATGATTGTAAGGAAGCTTTTGAAACTCTAAAGAAAGCCTTAACAACTGCTCCTATAGTTGAACCTCCTGATTGGAACTTACCATTTGAAATTATGTGCGATGCTAGTGATTTTGCTGTAGGCGCTGTTCTTGGACAACGAGTAGATAAAAAACTGAATGTTATTCATTATGCTAGCAAAACTCTTGATGCTCGCTCAAAGAAATTATGCTACAACTGAAAAAGAACTGTTAGCTCGTAGTTTTTGCTTGTGATAAGTTTAGATCTTATATTGTTGATTCAAAAGTTACAATTCATACCGATCATGCCGCAATTAGATATCTTATGACAAAGAAAGATGCTAAGCCAAGGCTTATTAGATGGGTACTTCTTTTGCAAGAATTTGATTTACATATTGTAGATAGGAAAGGTGCTCGATAATCCTGTTGCTGATAATTTGTCTAGATTGGAAAATATTGCTTATGATCCTGTTCCCGTTAATGATAGTTTTCCAAATGAACAATTGGCTGTAATAAAGGTGAGCTCGCGAGACAGCTCCTTGGTATGCCGATTATGCTAACTTTATTGTTTCCAAGTACTTGCCTCCAACCTTTTCAGCTCAACGAAAGGAGGAAATTGTTTTATGACTTGATGCATTATTTTTGGGATGACCCACACTTATATAAAGAAGGAGTGGATGGTATTCTGCGAAGGTGTGTTCCCGAATATGAACAACAAGAGATATTGAGTAAATGTCATGGTAGTGCTTATGGAGGACATCACGCCGGAGATAGAACCGCGCAAAAGGTTCTACAATCAGGTTTTTATTGGCCAACTCTCTTCAAAGATGCAAGGAAGTTTATTTTATCTTGTGATGAATGTCAAAGGGTTGGTAATATCTCCGTACGCAATGAAATGCCTATGAATTATACTCTCGTTATTGAACCGTTTGATTGTTGGGGATTTGACTTCATGGGACCTTTTCCCTCTTCAGAAGGTAACACTCATATACTTGTTGCTGTTGATTATGTTACTAAATGGGTGGAAGCCATACCTACAAAAAGTGTTGATGGTGAGGCCTCTCTAAGAATGCTTTTAGATATTATTTTTCCTAGATTTGGAGTTCCTAGATATATTATGACAGATGGAGGTTCTCATTTTATTCACGGTGGTTTTAGAAAGACTCTTGATAAATATGGTATTAATCATAGAATTGCTTCCGCTTATCATCCTCAAACTAGTGGGCAAGTAGAACTATCAAATAGAGAAATTAAATCTATCTTGCAAAAGACTGTTAATAAAACTAGAAAGAATTGGGCTAGTAAATTGAAGGAAGCACTTTGGGCTTATAGAACTGCTTATAAAAACCCCATGGGAATGTCACCTTATAAAATGGTTTGTGGAAAAGCTTGTCATTTACCTTTAGAACTAGAGCACAAATCTTATTGGGCTGTTAGAGAACTAAATAAAGATCCTAAACTAGCCGGTCATAAGAGGTTGCTGCAATTAAGTTCTCTAGATGAATGGAGAAGTGAAGCATATGAAAATGCTAAACTCTTTAAAGAGAAAGTTAAGAAATGGCATGATAGAAGGATTATCAAAAGAGAGTTTAATATTGGGGATAAAGTCCTATTGTATCGGTCTCGTCTCGCATTCTTTGCAGTGGAAATTACTCTCGAAATGGGAAGGACCATATGTTGTTGAGGAGGTGTATCGTTCAGGAGCAATTAAAATTAGTTCTCTCCAAGGCAATGTCACGCAAGTGGTGAATGGACAAAGACTCAAGCACTATATCTCAGGTGATTCTTATAATGTAGATGTTGATATTATTCGAGTGGAAACACCGGAAGCTTTCATCAAAGGTCAAATTGACAGTCCGCCGTAACCCGACTTTGAATAGGTAACAGTACTGGTAATAAAAAGTTCGCGATTTACTTTTCGAACAATGTTTTTGTTGTTTTTGGAAAATATGAAAAATTACGAGATCGAAACGGAGTGGAGGAGACGCACGAGGGCGTGTCCCCATAGGCCGGCGCGGCCCCAGCCTCGGCCGCGCCGCCCTATGAGAACACCGCCTCGTCGCCCCTCTCCGACTCTGGTTCGACCTGGTACTTTCCGTTTGTTGTGAATTTTTTTACTATATAATCCCCCGGACCCCTGGAGGTCTGTATATCGTTTTCTCGAAGTGTTTTGTTTTGAGCTGTTTCTATCAGGACCTGTCTTTGATCTAGAACACCATGGCCTCCGACAACAAGGGCAAAGGGCCTTCGAAGGAAGAAGTGAAAAGGGTGTCGTCAAAACAAGAGCAACAAGCTGTTGAGAGTAAGCAAATCTTGGTGGGATCAGTTGACACTCGACGTTCTTTCTCTCATAACTTGCAGGGACCCTTACCACCTGCTCTGGCCTCGACTCTTTCCCTGTGCTGGAAGAAGCTCTACGGACTACCGATGAGTTTTGTGATCAATATCGGGCTCTAAGAAGAGAAGTGCAGATACTCCAGGAGGAGAATTACCGACTCCGTAGAATGCTGGAATATTACTCGATACCCATCACAAGGTCGCCACCGCCAACTTCAGATAACAATGAATCTCTTCGAGTCTTAGTGCAGAATTGCCAAGCCGAGAAGTCGATGTCGAAGGAGATCTGTAAGAAGCGCGGGAGGAATTCATCACCACCACCACCAAAGGAGTAATTCATCATCGGTATTGGCATCCCCTTGGTTTGTTCCAAACTTGGGGGAGTGTCGCGGTATCACATCATCACCACCTTTTACTTTTTACTATCAAGTAGTGTCATATCATGAGTAGGGAAGTTATCATATAAGATGGGTTGCGTGATGGAAGTATCTCTCCTTTAGTTGGTTGTCTATGTATCCCTTGGTGTGAGTTATCATTATGAAATATTAATGAGAAGTCTTATCATTTACATATTGCACACCTTATTTTAGTTTGCAATTTCTAATATATGATTGATCTTGATTTTAGTATTGGTACCACTTTGGGAGCATTGAGTAAATCTATTTGGTTTTGGCAAACTTAGCATTGGTCAATAGCAACAACACCTTGAGGTTTAAGTAGAAAAGAGAAATATACATATAGTTGTTTCATTGTCTTCCTTTTCTTGTTAGTTCATAGCTTATTATTCTGAAGTTAAAATTGTTTGTGCTTGCAAGAAAGATGCATGATTATGTCTATCACATGTATATTTGTTTGTTTCCCTCAACTCTTATGCTTGCTAATTAACCTTGCTAGCCAAAGACCCGTACTGAGAGGGAATGCTTCTCGTACATCCAAACCTTAACCCAAACCTATGCCATTTGTGTCCACCATATCTACCTACCGCATGGTATTTTCTCGCCATTCCAAGTAAATACTTCATGTGCTACCTTTAAACAATTCAAAATTTATTACTTCTTATTTGTGTCAATGTTTTATAGCTCATGAGGAAGTATGTGGTGTTTTATCTTTCAGTCTTGTTAGGCAGCTTCCACTAATGGACTAGTGGCTTCATCCACTTATCCTATAATTTTGCAAAAAGAGCCGGAAACGGGGTTCCCACCCCAATTAATCAACTTTCATTAATAATTCTCTTCACATGTTTTGCTCCGATTCATCAAGTAAGCAACTTAATTTTGCAATAGACACTCCTCCATGGTATGAGATTGTTGGAAGGCACCCGAGGATTCGGTTAGCCATGGCTTGTGTAAGCAAAGGTTGGGGGAGTGTCATCCTTAAATAAACTAAAGTACATGTGTAAACAAAAGAGAAGAGGGATGATCTACCTTGCCGGTAGAGATAACGTCCTTCATGGGAGCCGCTCTTTGGAGGTCTCGTTTGGCAAGGGGGTTAGAGTACCCGCTACCAGATCGTTGACAACAACAAACACCTCTCAAAACTTTACTTTTATTCTTTTTATATGATTTCAAAACCGAAAAAGCTCTAGCACATGATTTAATCCCTCGCTTCCCTCTCGCGAAGGGCCTCGTCTTTTACTTTATGTTGAGTCAGTAAACCTATTTCCATCCATCTCAAGCAAGCATTTGAGTTGTTGTGATCAAACCATTATATTGTGATTTGCTTCATCATGTCTTTACTCTTCCTTGTTTAGTACAAGTTTTATCTGAATGAATATGGATTTGCAAGTTATCAATGATCATTATGATTGAGTATGCAAGTTTACCATAAGCTTTAACATAAGAGCGCTGCTTAATAGATAAGTATAATCTGTTAACTGTTCTCTGACCAAGAACGAAGTTTGCCATCACCAACTATGATTTCTTATGCACCTTTATTTGTGATTACCTTATACTTGTTTCAAGTTGAGTTATATGAGGAAGTTGTTTACTAGAATGTCTTGTGTGAATGAATATGATGCTTCTTGTCCGTATTTTATTTATCGACTCTTCACTCCATAAACATGTGGTCCCGTTTACCGAGTTCAGTTTCGCTTGGGGACAAGCGAAGCCTAAGCTTGGGGGAGTTGATACGTCCAATTTGCATCACTATTTTATATCATAATTTGTTGTTATTCATTGATATATTTCATATTTGGAGATGATACTTATGTTATTTCATCTATTTTGCATGTTTCATGATTATTTGGGGATCGCGCACCGGAGTCAGGATTCTGCTGGAAAAAGCACCGTCAGAATGCAATATTTCGGAAGATCAACAGTTGAAGGAAATTGTACGAAAATTCCTATTTTTCCAGATAACGAAGGGAGCCAGAAGGGGGAGAAGAGGGGACCCGAGGTGGGCCCACCCCATAGGCCGGCGCGGCCCAAGGCCTGGCCGCGCCGTCCTGTGAGGGTGGGGGCCCACTGCCCCTCTCGCCTCCTTTTCTTCGCGTATGCCTTCGTCCCGAAAACCTAAGCCAGAGGGGTACGTCGAACAGAGCCACAGCCCGCCTCTGCGGGGCGGAGAACACCAGAGAGAAAAGAGCTCTCCCGGCGGGCAGGAATCCGCCGGGAAATTCCCTCCCGGAGGGAGAAATCGACGCCATCGTCACCGTCATCAAGCTGGACATCATCTCCATCACCATCACCATCATCTTCATCATCATCACCGCCGTCTCCACCGCTGCACCTCGTCACCGCTGTAGCAATTTGGGTTTGATCTTGATTGTTTGATAGGGGAAACTCTCCCGTGTTGATTTCTACTTGTTATTGATGCTATTGAGTGAAACCGTTGAACCAAGGTTTATGTTCAGATTGTTATTCATTATCATATCACCTCTGATCATGTTCCATATGATGTCTCGTGAGTAGTTCGTTTAGTTCTTGAGGACATGGGTGAAGTCTAAATGTTAGTAGTGAAGTATGGTTGAGTAATATTCAATGTTATGATATTTAAGTTGTGGTGTTATTCTTCTAGTGGTGTCGTGTGAACGTCGACTACACGACACTTCACCTTTATGGGCCTAGGGGAATGCATCTTGTACTCGTTTGCCAATTGCGGGGTTGCCGGAGTGACAGTAAACCCGAGCCCCCGTTGGTATATCGATGTAGGAGGGATCGCAGGATCTCGCAGTTTAAAGCTGTGGTTAGATTTATCTTAATTACTTTCTTGTAGTTGCGGATGCTTGCAAGAGGTATAATCACAAGTATGTATTAGTCCTAGGAAGGGTGGTACATTAGCATAGGTTCACCCACACAACACTTATCAAAACAATGAAGATTAATTAGCCGTATGAAGCGAAAGCACTAGACTAAAATCCCGTGTGTCCTCGAGAACGTTTGGTTAATATAAGTAAACAAACCGGCTTGTCCTTTGTGCTAAAAAGGATTGGGCCACTCGCTGCAATTATTATTCTCGCACTTTATTTACTCGTACTTTATTCATCTGTTACATCAAAACCCCCTGAATACTTGTCCGTGAGCATTTACAGTGAATCCTTCATCGAAACTGCTTGTCAACACCTTCTGCTCCTCGTTGGGATCGACATTCTTACTTATCGAAGATACTACGATACACCCCCTATACTTGTGGGTCATCACTAACAAAGCTTTCAATGATGAATTTTCAAAGCTTATGACCGATAGGTTTGAGATGTCTATGATGGGAGAGATGAAGTTCTTCCTTGGTTTTGAAATCAAGCAATTAAGGGAAGGAACCTTCATCAATCAAGCAAAATATCTTCAGGACATGCTCAAGAGGTTCAAGATGACCGAGTTGAAGGGTGTAGCCACTCCTATGGTTACCAAATGTCATCTTGCACTTGATCCCAATGGTAAAGAGGTGGATCAAAAGGTATATCGCTCCATGATTGGATCCTTGCTTTACCTTTGTGCATCTAGACCGGACATAGTGTTGAGTGTTGGTGTGTGTGCAAGGTATCAAGCTTCTCCTAAGGAGAGCCACATGATGGCTCTCAAAAGAATCTTTCGGTATTTGGTTGATACCCCAAGATATGGTATTTGGTACCCCAAAGGCTCAAGCTTTATTCTCAATGGATACACCGATGCGGATTGGGTGGGAGACAAGGATGATAGGAAATCAACGTCCGGGGCTTGCCAATTTCTTGGTAGGTCCTTGGTGTGTTGGTCTTCTAAGAAGCAAAATTGTATTTCTCTCTCCACCGCCGAAGCCGAATATGTTGCCGCCGCAAGTGGATGCACTCAATTGTTATGGATGAGGCAAACTTTAAAGTAATATGGTGTCATTTGTGACAAAGTGCCTCTATTATGTGACAATGAGAGTGCCATCAAGATTGCCTATAATCCGGTGCAACATTCAAGAACGAAGCATATTGAGATCCGGAATCATTTCATTAGGGATCATGTTGCCCGTGGTGATATTGAGCTTATCTATGTTCCTACCAAAGATCAACTTGCCGATATATTCACGAAGCCTCTAGATGAAGCAAGGTTTTGCTATTTGAGGAATGAGCTAAATATCATTGATTCAAGGAGTATAGCTTGACCATCTTGCAAACACACCTTCATCTCAAAACTTTATTTGGTTTAGATGTGGGCATGGAAATAGGGGGAGTGCGGTTTAAACTATTGAGCTATCCCTCCCCCCATAATGCCAACATTAAGAAATCATTCTCTTTATATCATATGATGATATGTGAGCTTCAATGATGAGTAGTGGTTTTTGGGCCCAAGATATATCTTCGAGGTGACATACCATAACACTCATATATGGTGGCCTAGGCCACCACACTCTTCTTTATGAAGAGTTGGAGTAATTTGGATCTTTGTTGGACTTCATTTGCCTATTTTTTGTTTTTATGGGAATTGGCTCAATGTTTGGCTCTCTCTTGATTTGATCCTTGCAAACTTGAGTTCATATTACCATACCTCTCTTTGTGTCCATCCTAAGCCATTCTCTCACCTCTAAAAACATTCTATCTCTTGCACAAGCTCGTCTCAAAAATTGCATATCAAAATTGTTTTTTAAAAGAGGGTGTCTTTTAAAAAAAAAAGGGGAGGATTTTTTTTAACAAAAAAAAAGGAAGGCCTGCCGACCTGGGCCTGAACAGGCCGGTAGTACCGCTGGGGCCTGGGCGGTACTACCACCGGCCTCGGGCCGGTACCCACTCCATCCGCCCCCAGCACACACACACGCCCCCAACACACTCGACCAAACGCACCCCATCTCCTCCCGCACGCACGCACGCTGCTCTGCCCGCGCACCGCCGCCGGTTCCCCGGCCATCCTCCGGCCACCTCCGGCCGGATCGGCTCCGTGGGAGCCTTCCCCCACCTCTCCTCCTCCATGGCTCCCGGTATTAGCTCCTCTCTCCACGTATTTTGGTCGTATTTTTGGCTCACATACTTGTTGGTTTTCGGTTCTACATGCTTAGATTTTTGGCTAAATCTTACACTAAGAGGATGTATCTTTTGCTGATCTAAGTCCACCAGTATGTAGCACCGTTAACCTCTACTATGTAGCATTTTTACCTATAGTGTGTGGCCATTTTTTTACCATCATGCATGTGTATTTTGGGTCAAAATTTTGTTCTTTAGAGATGAGCTTGTGCCCTTATCCCATATGTCCCTCGGCTCTGTTCGTCTATTTCACAGGTGCTAGTGGTTCCGGTTCGGCGAAATCACGGAAGAGGCGAGGGGTTCCAATTCTTGAGGATGAGTTTGTTGAACAAGATGAAGTGTTACCCCGTGCCACTACTGCTCGTGGTGCTTCTTTGGCGAATAAAAAGAAAGGGAAACAGGGTATTGAGTCTTATGGTGGCGTCCGCCTTCATGCATACATGGCTATTCGCACCGCTAACCCCTATTTGGGGCCTCGGTCTTCTCGCACCCGCAACCGCCACTTCTACACCGAGGTTCAAGAACGCATATTCAATGAAGTCTATCCTCCCGACAAGGTGAAGGTGGTTGATCAACGGTATATCAACATTGACCATTTGAAGAAGGATGCCTACTTTCATGAAGCTCTTGGTATTTGCGAGGAGTTTGGTTTGCTCCCCATTATGACTTTCCAATGCAACTATGATCCTTACCTTGTGACTCAGTTCTTTGCCACAGTCTATTTTCATGAGGATGACGCTCGCTCCATTACTTGGATGACTCGTGATGAGGTACTCACTACCACTTGGAGCACCTTTGGACAGATTCTTGGCTATCCTCTTCCGGAAAATTGTGAAGATGACCGTAAAAGTGGTTGGAGGTTTCACGGGCATTCTAATGCAAGCACCAAAGATGTTCTTGAGCCGCTCTATATGCCCGGTCGATGCAAGCTTGGATTCACTTCCGGTCTCCAACCCGTCTATGATATTATGCTTCGCATCTACCGTGAGACTGTTGCCGTCAAAGTGGGTAATGTTGATGAGATCCATTCTTTTGTCATTGACTTGATGCTTCAAACTCATCTCCGGAAGGGCAAGGGTGTGAAGATGGATGTCATGGATTGCCTGTGGAACCAGATTTTCCTGCGTATGGTTGAGAAGAGGTCTCCTGCCTTTGGTCCCTTCATCATGAAGCTTATTTCTGAGGTGTGGCGTCAGAAATTTGAGGGTGCCATTCTGGAACCATTTTCATCACTCAGTGCTCATAAACGCAAGAACCTTCTTATCAAAGATCATGAGCTCCTAGCTTCTACCTCAGCCCCTGTAGCTACTTCTGCCCCAACAGCTCCTTCAGCAGGTCCTGCAGATCCTTCCACTGCTCCTGCTCGCCGGTTTGATGGTTTTATTGCTCATATGGCCCTTGGGGGGCCTCCGGCTGACTCCGCATATGATCCCATGCTTGAGCCCTCTTGGTACACCAAGCTCAAGATCAAGGTAAAGAAGACCTTCTGCCTCCAGCTGGATATTCAGGAGCGTATGTATGACGCCTATGTGGCAGAGAAGAAAGCCCAACGCCGTCAGAAGAGCATCATGACAAATCTTGGTGTGGAAGTGTCTCCTCCGGGATCTGAAGAGAATATCCTTCCGAAGCCTCAGTGGATTTCTGCTCATAGCCAGTGGTCTGATGGCGAGGATGGTCCCTCCTATGATGTCGACTCCGATGTTGCCGGGGACTTCCTTGATGCCTAGGGACGGTAGCATCGCTCTTCAACCTTTTTGGCATCTTGATGTCAAAGGGGGAGAAGAGTTCTATTAGATTCGGGATTTGCATGGGAAGTCACAAGCTTGCGTTTTCTTTGACTCTTTATGCTTGTGACTTATGGTTATCTATTGTTGTCTACTTATCTTGTTTTATGAACCTTATCTATGTGTGTGAGACATAGGGGCTATCTATTTATGTATGAGACATTACCTATCTATCTATCTATGGTAAAGACTAAGTGAACTTCATGTGGTATGATCTCTAAACTCAACACTTGTCTTTACTCACATATGCTTGTCTATGCACAAATGCAAGTGATGAATTTATTTGCTTACTATGTATCTTTGCATTTGTTGGTGAATCGTAGTTACTTGAGTATTTTGTTCCTAGATTTTGTGCCTCTTACTCAAATGTTAATTCTATTGGATGCACATGTCTAGGGGGAGCTTCTTATATCATCATATGTTCCTAGATTATGTGCTTCTTATTCAAATGATAATTCTATTGGATGCACATGTCTAGGGGGAGCTTATTACATCGTCTTATAATTTTATTGCTCGTATACTCATTTCATATGCAAATCTTATGTTGTCATCAAGAAACCAAAAAGGGGGAGATTGAAAGGACATATATCTTTTATTTGTGGTTTTGGTGTTGATGACAATAATTTTATATGATCATTTTGTTATATAAGATTTGTATGATGTAGCGTTGATCGGTATGCCCAAAAGTTAAAGAGATTTTGAAGATATGCTATGCTATCCTTGAGAGATTCTTTTTAGAAGAAAGAATAGAAGAGCAAAGAAGAAAAGAGAAGAAATGAAGAAAGAAAAGAAAAGAAAAGAAGAAGAAAGGAGAGGGAGGGGTGGTCGCCGACGGTGGTGCAGGCGGTACCACCGGCCACGCTGCGGCCGGAGCCTCCAGGCTTGGTACCGCCCGTGGTAGCGGAAGGAGCCGAGTGGCTCAGTACAAATGCCAGGGAGGTTGGAGCCCCGGCGGTACCTTGGCCGGTACCCCGGCCGGAGGCTCCGGCCTCCCCTCCCGGCCCGCGCGCTCCTGGTCCTTGTCGGCCACGTGGCCCACTCCAGTTGGCCGCGCCGCTCGCCTAGGAGCGGTAGTACCGGCCCAACCTGGCCGGTACTACCGGCCACCTCTCTCCAACGGCAGGATCCCAGGATCTTCTCCACCGTCTACTTATAGTTTTCTTCTCCAATTGGCTCAGCAGCTCACTCCTTCCCCAAAAAGCAAGACACCATTGTTGAGCCACCAAGAACACCAAATTCATCGGATCTCCTCCCTCAACCACCCAAATCCCTTGTGCTTTGGAGAATCGAAGGACAAGACCCCGATCTACATCTTCACCGAAGCAATTTGCATTTTCCCCTCATTTTGTTGAGGGCCCCCTTGCTAGTGTTCCTCTTTGGATCCCTAGTTGATTTGTGTTGATGTATTGTTGTTGATTGTTGTGTTGTAACAGATTTGGGAGCCTCCAATTCGGTTGTGGATGTGTGCCCCAAGAACCTTGTAAAGGCCCGGTTTCCGCCTCGAGGAAATCCCTTAGTGGAAGTGGGCTAGGCCTTCGTGGCGTTGCTCACAGGAGATCTGAGTGAAGTCTTCGTGACTGTTGGTCAGGCTTTCGTAGCGACCACACTCCTCCGAACGTAGACGTACCTTCTTGCAAAGGAAGGGAACTACGGGAATCATCTCCGTGTCATCGCGTGCTCCACTCTCGGTTACCTCTATCCTATTCTATCTCCTATATATTGCGTAGCTATATCTTGCTTAGTTGATAACCTTGTCATATAGGTAAATTCACTTAGTTGCATATCTAGAGAATTTACCTTTGTGTCAAGCCTAAATTGAAAAAGAACTAAAAATTGGTTAGCACCTATTCACCCCCCCTCTAGGTGCGGCACACGATCCTTTCAGCACCGCTACCGGAGGAGGAGACGTCGGCGACCAGGACTTCGACATCGGCCGCAATCTGCTCTGCAGTCTTCATCGGCATCTCGTCTTCGCCCGCGACCTCGAGCTCCTCCTCGGCCGCAAGAATGGCGGTAAATCCCTCTCCTTCTCACCTTCGTACTCGTTCTGTTCAAGCATGCCATTTTCAGGCATTTTCGACGAGATGCACATTAGATCTGCTAGGGTTTCCGTTAGGATAGCGGTCGGATTGACGTTTTGCAAGGTGTCGATTTCAGTTCTTGTTCAGTTCTTGCATTTCACGGTCTCGATTTGCTTAGATATGTTACTATAGTGTCGGATTGCGGTAGATCCTTCCTAGATCGTGCTTTCGATTGCTGAAAATGGCAGATCTTACTGTGCATGCAAAGAGGGGAAGGGTTTTTTGTGCTGGGGTTTAGCCTGTTGAGATTGCTGTGCGGAATGAGTCGTGGTAGGTTGCCGTAGATTGTGTAGTTTCTGATTGAACTAGGTCAATGATTGTAACCGGTAATCATAGTGTGAGGAGATGATCGATCTGAACCTATGGCATGAGAACATCACCATGCCATTGGTTCAGATCAAACATCTCCTCCATATGTGCTCATTCTATGAGGCGTATGCTACCTTGCTTTCCATGTTTGTACTTCTTCAGTTGTTCAATGGCCAATGATTTAACTATGGCACAACGGAAGGCAGGGTGCTGCCCTCAAACTTAGTCGTGTGCCATATGACTTGCACAGTAGACTTAGTTTGGGGACAGTCCCTTTGCCTGCCGTGTGATCCCACATGTATGAGGCCTCCTTTTGGTTTGTCTAGTGCATTGGCCAATGATTCAACAATGGCACACTGGAAGGCAAGGTGCTGCCGTCAAGCTTAGTCCTGTGTGCCATATGACTTGCACACTAGACTTAGTTTGCGGGCAGTCCCTTTGCCTGTCGTGTGATCCCACATATATGAGGTATCGTTTTGGTTTGTCTAGTGCATTGGCCTTAGTTTGAGGGCAGTCCCTTGAGCTGTCGTGTGATCCAATGTATGAGGCATCACATGTTTCCAATGTTCGTTTTCATCTACATACTTGTGAGCAGCCACACCTCTAATGGCATGTGTTCTTGTGGCAGATTGAGAAGCTCAAGCTTGGGTCACCTGAGACCCCCGATGAGGGACCGTCCAGGAAGCGAAGGGCGGCTAACGTCGGGCACTTCCAGACGGACGTGGGGCCGGACCAGTTCCTGCGCATCGTCTTCAAGCCAACCTTCGACCGGCTACGGATCCCTCATGATTTCGTCAGGTGGTTCGGAGAAATCCCTTCGAACATCATCGTCACCATCAACACTGGCTGCTACTCGAGGATGACTACGGTGAGAGAAGGCGATGACGCATACATCGACCAGGGGTGGGCGGCCTTCGCTGTCGCTCATCAGCTGCAGATAGGCCACTTCCTCGTCTTCAAGAAGGTGTGCACCTTCCAGTACAATGTGATCATCTTCGACTACACCTGCACTGAGGTGATGAACATGTGTCGTTACCATGGCAACGCGACCAGGTGTGTCGTCTTCCAAAGTCATGTTTGAAGCTCCTGGTTGGTGTGTACTTGTTGTTCCAGTCGTCTTGTTGAACTATGATCGTCTATGGTGTGTCCTGAACTATGCTCGTCATGTGTCCTGAAATATGATCGTCCTGTGTCGTGAACTATGAACGTGTTTGAACTATTATCACTGCTAATGTCTGAAGTTTGTCTGAACTATGAACTGTGTTCTTCATTGTGTTGTTGATCGCTGGTAACCTCACCACCGAAGGTAAGAGGTTAGCAGAAGCGTTTCTGGGTTGCAACCAAATAACAGCGGCGCCGTTCTGGGCTGCTACGAGGCCTGAAAACCGATCTACCAAACGGGCAGAGCCCAAATCTCCACGGGACCGAAAAAACTCTATGCAGGCCACCAAACAACGTGGCTTTTGTGGCCCATGGCCCGTCTGCGACGCGCAGGGGACTCCTTCCCGCTGCGCCAGTCATGCAGGAAAGTCATGCAGGCTACCAAACGCGCCCTTTCTGATCTCTTGCCGGTAGAGAGGAGTATATTTCTTCATTTCGAGGATTGGATATTGTTGTTAGCTTCGCGCCGTTGAAACTAATAGCGTCATCATCATGTTCGTGCATGGACGTTGGTGTCCGGCGAGATCAGTGTCTAGCCTTTTTTGTGTCTATTTGACTCAAGAAAGCTGCAGCGCCCAAGGATCCAATGGAAACTTGCGTACGTGGTTGTGTCAACACTCGACAGAATAAAGGATTTGATCTGCGCTATCAAAGAGGAGGATGTACATGTTGGAGCTGCATCTCGGAGCTCCATCTTCTTCTCCCTCTCACTATCTCTCTTGTCTCTCTCAAACACACATGAACACACGCACTCACACTAGCCAAGGAAGAAGAAGGCTTTGCCAATACACACTTTCCTAGTAACAACGGTGGCTACATTTTCACTATCTTCTCATTTCCAAACAGACTGATTAGAGCGTCTTAAATGGACTCACTAACACATAGCCGAACACCACACTCAGTCCACTAACTCTGACGCATATGCACACCACCCTCGCCACTAAGGGCATGTACAATGGTCTAGACAGATGGTGTCTGTAATAGCACTCCATGTCATATATAGACAATAGTATAGACAGTTTCTACAATGGTCTATTTGTAAGCTATCTATTTTTAGCCATAAGCATGTGTGAGTATAAGTTATAGTCACCCTTCATACAACAACAAAAATATTGTGTGTAAGCCGTTTGTAAGAAGCCTACAGACTGTCTACAATTTTACAGACAGCCTCCCTCTCTCTCCTCATTCTCTTTCCTCCGCAACACCAAAATCAGCTATAACTAGTCCATACAGACAACCGAATCATCATCATTGTACATGTCCTAACACCTGACTCGTTCAATACGTGCTAACTGTTAACTAACCCTGGCCACCAAGATAGCTAACACAACCTGCTAACTAACTGAATGACCAGTGAGTCTCTCGGCTCAAACTAGAGCATGCAGGCTGGTCTTCTCCTTCCTCCACATACCATGCCATTTCACACGACCTCGGCATCTCACCTCGTACGCCGCATCACACGACGACCTGGCATCTCGCCTTCTGTGTGGACTGAAG
Source organism: Lolium rigidum (assembly GCF_022539505.1). Lineage (NCBI taxonomy): Eukaryota > Viridiplantae > Streptophyta > Magnoliopsida > Poales > Poaceae > Lolium > Lolium rigidum. The sequence continues at coordinate 129,269,013 of NC_061512.1, forward strand.
CTTCACGACGGCCAGCAGCTCCTAAACTATCTATAAACTATATGCAAAGGAAACTATATGCAGATACAATTAGAATCAAGATTGAGTCTAACAGTACAGGACTGCTCCCACACAGTACTCCTAAATACTGTAAATATTTATATGTTTTCCTATACATTTAGCCCCAACTTGCAAAATTTGTAAACGTTAACAAAAAATTATACTCAACGCATTTCTGGTAAATATAATTTGGGTTGCTAACTTGTGAAATTAATGATTCGAAAAGATCTTTGAAAGGATGAGGTGTGTACATTATAGTTTTGCAACTAAAAAGAAATAAATTTTACTATACCTTCAGGACTGTTTTAGAAATCAAGTAGAGACATGGAAATTTGGTGAAAAAATAATTTAGTTTATGGGTTGTCCTTAATGTGCCTTATAACTGTTTTATCCACTATATACGTGCATACCTATCCTATGCATGCTGGTTTTTATACACAATATTTTGGACCTTATAACTATGTCATTCTATGAATCTTCATTAGTAAATTCATGCGGACCCATGTTTGGAAAATTACTTCAGATTTGAGATTATGCGCAAGGTTTGAAATGTCTCGAAGTAAAAAAAATCCTTTGAATTTACAACAACTGTTTTAAACATATGAAACACAAGAACAATGGTTAGATAAGAATTAAGCAACAACCATCTTCCACAAAAGTTGGGATCGTGAATCACATCCAAGAAGAGAATGGGTCTACAATTTTGAATTATATATATTTTAGATTTGGGTTTCAAAATAATCATGATAAAGTAAATTTTGCTAAAATAAAAAAGCATAAAGGTTATCAAATAACAGAATTTATATTATTTATTTATATCCCAACAATTTATGAAAAATTATGTAGGCACACCATCTCATGATGTGCAATTTTATCGTTCTCACACCAACAAGGGGTTCCTTTAACTTCATCCTTAAACGTTTACACATGATAGAATTATGAGGACAGACATATGACTCCCGAGCTAAAGGAACCCCTTGTTTAAAAAAACAAAATCTTTGTTTAAACGATTCTTTTTACGCACATACACGATGAAATTTCTATGAGAACACAAAATCTTGTTGAAAAAGACGTTATTTGGCCTACACAAATATCACAAAAATGTGACTAAGTAGGCATTAACAATTCAATTTTGGTCTCTGGCGACAGCGAGTTTAACAGGAACCGCAATACCTGCTGATTACGGTGTTCCCTTATGATCAGATCAGAAGCAACATCATGGTGCAAAGCGCTCGGCAACGTGCAACTAGCCACACACACACCAGTAACACTACAGGAATGGGCCTAGACGCCGACGGCCAAACCCTACGCCGAGGGCATTTTATCGGGGCCGTCGGCGTACGGCCTCGCCAGGGCAGCGCCGGAAGCCGACCGTCGGCGTCTAGGTACCGTCGGCGTATAGTCTCCTACGCCGAGGGCCGCCGTCGGCGTCTACCTGGCCCTCGGCGTAGAGGTCTCCATCACCTCCCCTCGCACCCGCACCGTCGCCGCCCTCTCACGGCGTCAGACAGACGCCGAGGGCTACCCTCGGCATAGGGCATGGCCACCCTATGCCGACGGCCACCCTCGGCATATAGATTTTTCTTTTATTTTTTTCTTTTTTCTCTCTCTCATATTACTTTATATTATGTTTCTATTATTTATTTACTAGTATGCATTATGTAAAAAATGGTTCTATTTTTTAAGAATTCGTAGATGGCATATGTAGGTCCCACGGGTGACGCTCTTCGCAGACGGGTCAAACGGAGCCACTAGGCCCAACATTTGCTATCGATGTACATATGGGTAGATTCGCGGGGTCCCCGCCCAACGGTTTCCCTAACCCTAACTCTAACCCTAACCCTAACCCTAACCCTAACTCTAACCCTAACGCTAACCCTAACTCTAACCCTAACCCTAACCCTAACTCTAGCCCTAACCCTAACCCTAGGGTTTCCACATACATTGCTAACTCTAACCCTAACCCTAACTCTAGCCCTAACCCTAACCCTAGGGTTTCCACATACATTGCTAACTCTAACCCTAACCTAACCCTAACTCTAACCCTAACCCTAGGGTTTCCACATACATTGCTAACCCTAACTATAACCCTAACAGCATCACTTGGTAAAACCCTAACCCTAGGGGTCCCGCCCTAGGGTTTCCCAAGAAACAGATCACCGGAGCGTCGTAATTGTTGGAAAACTTGCTTCTGCCCCTAACATACATGTACAAGTGTGATGTAAGGTTTGGCTAACCTTGGATGTACCCGGCGTTGACGATTTCCGCATAATGGGCTACCAGTTGGTAAAATCCAGGATCTGTATGTGGAAACCCCCGCCATGGCTCGAACGGAGCCTATTTTATGGTAAAGTATGCCCAACCTATTGTTTCCATGTACATATGTCCTAAACAAAGCAAACTAAATAAAAAAGTCCACTGGTAAACCCTCGCACGGAGAAAGCTATAGGGGTAGATGTGTGGGGTCCCCGCCCTAGGGTTTTCCAAGTTACAGACCACCGGAGCGTCGAATCGCTGGAAAACTTGTGTGTGTCCACATGGAATGCACAAAAGTGATTTGAGATGGTTTTATATCCAAGGATACCCCCAAGGTGTGTCCGGCTTCTCGGACAGGGGGTTCCTACACTTAGGCAGTACTCGGATGTATAGGGGGAACTCCCTCGAGGTGAACCGGAGAGAAACTTGAGATCATATGTGATGATCCTTGTTTCCAAATGTACCTATGACCTAACCAAGCTCAAATTGAGGCATATGCCCACCGGGGGACCCCGATGGGATGCGAGTCAAAGGGGTAGACCGCGCGGTCAACGTAACTAGGGTTTCGTCGGAAATCGAGCATCAGATGTAGGGAATGGCCCCAAAACTTGTGTGTGTCCACATGGAATGCACAAAAGTGATTTGAGATGGTTCTATATCCAAGGCTACCCCCCAAGGTGTGTCCGGCGTCTCGGACAGGGGGTTACTACACTTATGCAGATTATGCATGTATAGGGGGGAACTCCCTCGGAGGTGAACCGGAGAGAAACTTGAGATCATATGTGATGATCCTTGTTTCCACATGTACCTATGACCTAACCAAGCTCAAATGGAGGCATATGCCCACCGGGGGTCCCCGATGGGATGCGATCAAAGGGGTAGACCGCGCGGTCACCGTAACTAGGGTTTCGTCGGAAATCGAGCATCGGATCTAGGGAATGGCCCCAAAACTTGTGTGTGTCCACATGGAATGCACAAAAGTGATTTGAGATGGTTCTATATCCAAGGCTACCCCCCGGTGTGTCCGGCTTCTCGGACAGGGGGTTCCTACACTTAGGCGCATTATGCATGTATAGGGGGAACTCCCTCGGAGGTGAACCGGAGAGAAACTTGAGATCATATGTGATGATCCTTGTTTCCACATGTACCTATGACCTAACCAAGCTCAAATGGAGGCATATGCCCACCGGGGACCCCGATGGGATGCGATCAAAGGGGTAGACCGCGCGGTCAACGTAACTAGGGTTTCGTCGGAAATCGAGCATCGGATCTAGGGAATGGCCCCAAAACTTGTGTGTGTCCACATGGAATGCACAAAAGTGATTTGAGATGGTTCTATATCCAAGGCTACCCCCAGGTGTGTCCGGCTTCTCGGACGGGGGTTCCTACACTTAGGCGTATTCTCGGATGTATAGGGGAACTCCCTCGGAGGTGAACCGGAGAGAAACTTGAGATCATATGTGATGATCCTTGTTTCCAAATGTACCTATGACCTAACCAAGATCAAATGGAGGCATATGCCCACCGGGGACCCCGATGGGATGCAGTCAAAGGGGTAGACCGCGCGGTCAACAGAACTAGGGTTTCGTCGGAAATCGAGCATCAGATGTAGAGAATGGCCCCAAAACTTGTGTGTGTCCACATGGAATGCACAAAAGTGATTTGAGATGGTTTTATATCCAAGGCTACCCCCCCCAGGTGTGTCCGGCTTCTCGGACAGGGGGTTCCTACACTTAGGCAGATTATGCATGTATAGGGGGAACTCCCTCGGAGGTGAACCGGAGAGAAACTTGAGATCATATGTGATGATCCTTGTTTCCACATGTACCTATGAACTAACCAAGCTCAAATGGAGGCATATGCCCACCGGGGACCCCCGATGGGATGCGATCAAAGGGGTAGACCGCGCGGTCAACGTAACTAGGGTTTCGTCTGAAATCGAGCATCGGATCTAGGGAATGGCCCCAAAACTTGTGTGTGTCCACATGGAATGCACAAAAGTGATTTGAGATGGTTTTATATCCAAGGCTACCCCCCCGGTGTGTCCGGCTTCTCGGACGGGGGTTCCTACACTTAGGCAGTATTATGCATGTATAGGGGGAACTCCCTCGGAGGTGAACCGGAGAGAAACTTGAGATCATATGTGATGATCCTTGTTTCCACATGTACCTATGACCTAACCAAGCTCAAATGGAGGCATATGCCCACCGGGGACCCCCGATGGGATGCGATCAAAGGGGTAGACCGCGCGGTCACCGTAACTAGGGTTTCGTCGGAAATCGAGCATCGGATCTAGGGAATGGCCCCAAAACTTGTGTGTGTCCACATGGAATGCACAAAAGTGATTTGAGATGGTTCTATATCCAAGGCTACCCCCAGTGTGTCCGGCTTCTGGACAGGGGTTCCTACACTTAGGTAGATTATGCATGTATAGGGGGAACTCCTCGGAGGTGAACCGGAGAGAAACTTGAGATCATATGTGATGATCCTTGTTTCCAAATGTACCTATGACCTAACCAAGCTCAAATTGAGGCATATGCCCACCGGGGACCCCGATGGGATGCAGATCAAAGGGGTAGACCGCGCGGTCAACGTAACTAGGGTTTCGTCTGAAATCGAGCATCGGATGTAGAGAATGGCCCCAAAACTTGTGTGTGTCCACATGGAATGCACAAAAGTGATTTGAGATGGTTTTATATCCAAGGCTACCCCCCGTGTGTGTCCGGCTTCTCGGACAGGGGGTTCCTACACTTAGGCGGATTATGCATGTATAGGGGGAACTCCTCGGAGGTGAACCGGAGAGAAACTTGAGATCATATGTGATGATCCTTGTTTCCACATGTACCTATGAACTAACCAAGCTCAAATGGAGGCATATGCCCACCGGGGACCCCGATGGGATCCAATCAAAGGGGTAGACCGCGCGGTCAACAGAACTAGGGTTTCGTCGGAAATCGAGCATCGGATCTAGGGAATGGCCCCAAAACTTGTGTGTGTCCACATGGAATGCACAAAAGTGATTTGAGATGGTTTTATATCCAAGGCTACCCCCCCGGTGTGTCCGGCTTCTCGGACAGGGGGTTCCTACACTTAGGCGAGATTATGCATGTATAGGGGGAACTCCTCGGAGGTGAACCGGAGAGAAACTTGAGATCATATGTGACGATCCTTGTTTCCACATGTACCTATGACCTAACCAAGCTCAAATGGAGGCATATGCCCACCGGGGACCCCCGATGGGATGCGATCAAAGGGGTAGACCGCGCGGTCAACGGAACTAGGGTTTCGTCGGAAATCGAGCATCGGATCTAGGGAATGGCCCCAAAACTTGTGTGTGTCCACATGGAATGCACAAAAGTGATTTGAGATGGTTCTATATCCAAGGCTACCCCCCGGTGTGTCCGGCTTCTCGGACAGGGGTTCCTACACTTAGGCGGATTATGCATGTATAGGGGGAACTCCCTCGGAGGTGAACCGGAGAGAAACTTGAGATCATATGTGATGATCCTTGTTTCCAAATGTACCTATGACCTAACCAAGCTCAAATTGAGGCATATGCCCACCGGGGACCCCCGATGGGATGCGATCAAAGGGGTAGACCGCGCGGTCAACGGAACTAGGGTTTCGTCGGAAATCGAGCATCGGATGTAGAGAATGGCCCCAAAACTTGTGTGTGTCCACATGGAATGCACAAAAGTGATTTGAGATGGTTTTATATCCAAGGCTACCCCCAGGTGTGTCCGGCTTCTGGACAGGGGGTTCCTACACTTAGGCGAGATTATGCATGTATAGGGGGAACTCCTCGGAGGTGAACCGGAGAGAAACTTGAGATCATATGTGATGATCCTTGTTTCCACATGTACCTATGACCTAACCAAGCTCAAATTGAGGCATATGCCCACCGGGGACCCCGATGGGATGCGATCAAAGGGGTAGACCGCGCGGTCAACGTAACTAGGGTTTCGTCGGAAATCGAGCATCGGATCTAGGGAATGGCCCCAAAACTTGTGTGTGTCCACATGGAATGCACAAAAGTGATTTGAGATGGTTCTATATCCAAGGCTACCCCCCAGGTGTGTCCGGCTTCTCGGACAGGGGTTCCTACACTTAGGTAGATTATGCATGTATAGGGGGGAACTCCCTCGGAGGTGAACCGGAGAGAAACTTGAGATCATATGTGATGATCCTTGTTTCCAAATGTACCTATGACCTAACCAAGCTCAAATTGAGGCATATGCCCACCGGGGACCCCGATGGGATGCGATCAAAGGGGTAGACCGCGCGGTCAACGTAACTAGGGTTTCGTCGGAAATCGAGCATCAGATGTAGAGAATGGCCCCAAAACTTGTGTGTGTCCACATGGAATGCACAAAAGTGATTTGAGATGGTTTTATATCCAAGGCTACCCCCCAGGTGTGTCCGGCTTCTCGGACAGGGGGTTCCTACACTTAGGCGGCATTATGCATGTATAGGGGGAACTCCCTCGGAGGTGAACCGGAGAGAAACTTGAGATCATATGTGATGATCCTTGTTTCCACATGTACCTATGACCTAACCAAGCTCAAATTGAGGCATATGCCCACCGGGGACCCCGATGGGATGCGATCAAAGGGGTAGACCGCGCGGTCAACGGAACTAGGGTTTCGTCGGAAATCGAGCATCGGATCTAGGGAATGGCCCCAAAACTTGTGTGTGTCCACATGGAATGCACAAAAGTGATTTGAGATGGTTCTATATCCAATGCTACCCCCCGTGTGTGTCCGGCTTCTCGGACAGGGGGTTCCTACACTTAGGCAGCATTATGCATGTATAGGGGGAACTCCCTCGGAGGTGAACCGGAGAGAAACTTGAGATCATATGTGATGATCCTTGTTTCCAAATGTACCTATGACCTAACCAAGCTCAAATTGAGGCATATGCCCACCGGGGACCCCGATGGGATGCGATCAAAGGGGTAGACCGCGCGGTCAATAGAACTAGGGTTTCGTCGGAAATCGAGCATCGGATGTAGAGAATGGCCCCAAAACTTGTGTGTGTCCACATGGAATGCACAAAAGTGATTTGAGATGGTTCTATATCCAAGGCTACCCCCCCAGGTGTGTCCGGCTTCTCGGACAGGGGGTTCCTACACTTGGGCAGATTCTGCATGTATAGGGGGGAATTATTGGTACTACATGTTCCGATGAACTAACACAACACAAAGTAAGAGAAAAGTCCATAGTTCAACTGTTATCGGAGGCCGGTCAAAGGGGTAGATCTGCGGGGCTCCCGGATTAGGGTTTCGTCTACCGGGGGGTAAGAGAAAAGTCCATAGTTCAACTGTCCACATGGAATAAGATGGTAACTTATTCCTATAACACGCGTCCGAGCCCGACCCACTCCCATTTACTTGTTCCTATGACATAAATAAACGCAAAGGTACATTAAAGTTCACAGGGCGGCGCCGTTGGAGGCCAGACAAAGGGGTAGACCGCACGGTCAAAGAGGTAGACCGCACAGCAAAGGGGTGGACCGCGCGATCGATTTAACGTCGACGCGGTCAATTTTTTATATGAATTAATTATTATATATATATTAGTATAATGTAGTCAGAAAAATAAATAAGAGAAAAAATAATAAAAAAAAAATTGAAAAAAGGGTCTATGCCGAGGGCCACCCTCGGCGTATAGCCGGCCCTCGGCATAGGGGGGCCGCTCCGACCCGTGTTACAAGGGAGCTGGTCCGGCTCGACCGAGCTCCCAACCCTATCCTGCCCCGCGCCACCCTCCTCGCCCCGCGCCGCCACCCTCCTCCTCGCCCCGCGCCGCCACCCTCCTCCCCGCCCCGCGCCCGCACCTCCCCGTCGCCGGCCGCCCCGCACCTCCCCGTCGTCCGGCCGCCCCGCGCGCTGGCCGTCGGCCGCCCGCGCCCGCACCTCCCCGCCGCCGGCCGCCCCGCACCTCCCCTTCCCCGGCCGCCCTCCTCCCTCGCCCCGCCCTTCCCCGGCCGCCCTCCTCCCCTGACCCTCCCCTTCCCCGGCCGCCCTCCTCCCCTGCCCTCCCCTTCCCCGGCCGCCCCCGCCACGGCCCCCTGCCCCGCAGCACACCGCGCCGCGCCGCCCCTCCTCCCCCCCCGCAGCACGCCGCAGCGGCCCCCTCCTCCCGCAGCACACCGCCCCGGCCCCCTCCTTCCGCAGCGACTCCCCTCACTGGCCGGCTCCATGGAGAGCTCAAAGGTATGCATTTTTTTTGTTAATTTGTTAGTTGTTAGTTAGGTAACCAATTGGTAGTTAGTTAGTTAGTTAGGATAAATTGGTACTTATAAATAAAAATGTTACTTAGGGTAAATTGTTAGTTGCGGATTTATTGACTATTTTGTTTATTGTTTTAAATAGGCACCGGCGTGAGCACCCCGACGTGACGACCCGGGATCTTGACGCGATTCGCTCCGGCCACCGACATCGCCACCTCCACGTTCGACATCGCCACGCGATTCTCTCCGTCCGCCGAGGGTGAGCTAAAACATCGCCTCCCCTTCTCCGCATTTTCTTATGTCACTAGATTCATTTTCCAAGTCCAGGTTGCGTAACCTAGGTGTCACTTCCCGTCCGCGAGCGTTACGCGGATAAATATGCATTAGTGGTCCGCATATTTTGAACCGTAACGCTTGCGGCATTTACGGGACGAGTCGGCGGATGCGTAGTTGTCTACGTTTTCCATGTTCTACTCCGGTCCGAGTCGGATTTCGGCGGCGCCTCCCCGTTGTTCTCCGGATGCACATCCTCTCGGCTTTTTGCCGAGACGTGTATCGGGAGAGCAGCGGGGAGGTGCCGCCGAAATTCCGACTTGGACCGGGGTAGAGCATGGAGAACGTAGCCAACTACGGATCCGGCGGCTGCTAGGAGCCCACCTAGTAGAGATGTAGGTTGATGCATGCGGTTCGCCCGGTAAAATAAATAAAAATATGATGCATTTAATTTCCTATTTGATATAAATGCTATGTCTGTGGTTTGGCTCCCAATAAAGCGAGAGGATGGCTGATAATGGATGGATGTACAATGAGCGTGTTAGTGCGACCGAGAAAACAGATGAGTGGACAAGGAAGACCCATTTTCTAGTGAATGAGTTAGCGCGTGGTACAAAGGGGCTGGTTCGGGCACTTTGCCCCCGTGTTCGCTGCGTGAAGCGTCAACGTCGTGGGAAGGATGAAATGTATAGACACCTTCTGCAATATGGGTATATGCATGGGTACGTCACGGAAATCGACTTTGATGAGCGCGAACGTGACAGAGGTGAGGTGATGCGGCAGCGGCTCAATGGCAATGCGTACGATGGAGTTAGAGACTTTCTAGATGATCTCGTCCATGCCGATGTCCCGGATTCGCCTCCAGAACCGGAGGCGCCGCCAGAACCGGAGGCGCCGCCAGAACCGGAGGAACCAGAGCCAACCGCGAAGGCCTTCTATGATATGATTGCCGCGGCTAAGAGGCCTCTCGTACGAGGGCGCCGCGATTTCTCGGCTCGATGCCATCTCCCAATGTCTAGCCGACAAGACCCGGTACAACACCACCCGTGAGGGCTTTGAAGCAAGTCCGAAAACAACCGGTAACATGTTGCCCAAAGATCATTGTCCGCCTCAAAGCCTCGCACGCGACGAGGAGAATTATGAAGGACCTCAACATGGATTATCAAAGGATAGACCGTTGTCCGAAAGGCTGCGTTCTATTTTGGAGACAAGTATGCGGAGGACAAGTACTCGTCCCATCCGTAAGCGGTCTAGGTATGAAGAGGTAACGGGAAAGGATGGTCGGGTGAGGCGGTCAAGCACCGCAAAGTCGATTCTTCGATATCTCCCATTCATAAAAAGAATCCAGCGGCTTTACATGCACGAGGAGACAGCCAAACAGATGACGTGGCACAAGTATGGGAAGAGATTCGTGGACGAAAACAAGAAGTTGAAGATGGGACATCCATCCGATGGTACGGCATGGAAGAACTTCGATACAAAACACCGCCTTAAGGCAGCCGAGGCTCGGAATGTCGAATTGCGATAGCAACGGATGGCTTCAATCCATATGGTATGTCCACTGCCAATTACGCTTGCTGGCCCGTGTTTGTTATTCCGCTCAATCTCCCTCCCGGAGTCCTAATGACGAGGAAGACCATGTTTCGTCGCCGATCATTCCGGGCCCTCATTACCCGGGGAAGAATTTGAGTGTCTACATGCAGCCGATTGTGGAAGATTTGAACCACTCTTGGCACCACGGGACATTGACGTACGACCGAGCATCGAAGACAAACTTCGCATGAGAGTTTGGTTGCAGTATACCATGCATGACATGCCCGGGTACGCCCTAACATGTGGATGGTGTACAGCTGGTAAGTGGCCATGCCCAGTGTGCAGGCATCGGCTTGAGTTCCTTTGGCTACAGAAGGGTCGCAAGTATGTTGCGTTTGACACGAATCGACAGTTCCTCAAAAGGAGGCATCCGTTTAGAGAAGACAAAAAGAACTTCAAGAAGGGCAAAGTTGTGCATGAAAAAAAGATGTGCCGAAGTTTGATGGTACACTTGTTGAAGCCGAGCTACGTGCTCTCGTGCCGGCAGCCGACGCCAACCGGCCATCAATTTGAGGGATATGGTGTAACGCACAACTCGGACTCACGAGGCGGCTTTAACGAAGCTCGAGTATTACAAGGACCTCGAACTTCCGCATAACATCGATGTGATGCACACTGTAAAGAATGTCGCGGAGTCCGTCTTTCACACATGCATGAACATTCCCGGGAAGTCAAAGGATAATGTCAAGGCTAGAGTCGATATTGAGATCCTCTGTGATAGGGAAAATTACACATGAAGCGTCCTATTGGCCGTCAAAAGATGTAAGTTTCCTCATTTTCATCCTCTTTCCGGTTTTCCTTCCTACATGGCTAAGTGTTTACAAGATTCATTGTTTCTGAAATTGTAGCCTGACTTCGAGGCGGCCTTCGAAGCCTGCAATGAAGCGTATCAGTAGGCCGCTGCCCAGTGGAATAGGAAGAATACGGCCTATATGACGTATATATCAGTAAGTCTGAATCTTCCTTCTCGCGCAAGTAGATGACAAGTCTCGCTTTGATGCTTTATTTCTGCAAAGCCTAACTTGTAACCTATCTTGCAGGAAATGATGATCTCTATGTCTATCGGTACACCGCCACCGGCTCGAGTTACCGTGGCGGGGGACATGCCTATCATTCCATCGAGGGCAGCTTTCGCCGCGACTTACTACGGATCCACACCGGAGGTAAGTTCTTTGCCAAACCGGTAGTTACCACTTTCCTTTGCCTCGCAAGTTGCTAACATGTAGGGAACACGTAGGGAACGGGATGGTCCGGGAACCGGGCATCGCCGGGTGGGCGCGAGGTCACACCGGTTCATGAAGGTGGTCGGTCTCCCGGGCGTTCTGCTGGTGCCTCTCCGTCGACTACTCCCGGGACTACTCCCGGTGCCTCTCCGTCGACTTCTCCCGGGCGTGCTACCGGTCCTTCTCCGGGTGGTTCTTCTGCAGCTTCTACCGGAGCGAAACCCCGGGCTCCTCGTTTCGCCAACGATGTGGGCGGACACACCCCGCCCGGGTCCTTCCTCCGCTAGTCGGCACCGGGCTTCTTGCTTGCCATCATTTGCTACCTACTACTATGTATTGGATGACATGGCACTCTCCTCTTGTATGCTACTACATGCACCATGTATGCTACTATGTGGATTTCATGCTATTTATGTGAATTATGGTGATTTTGGATAAATTATGGTACATTTGGTTGATTTTGGATGAATTTGGTCGATTATATGATATTTATGTGAATTTGGTCGAATTTGGTCGATTATATGACCTGGATTGCATTGCAACTGCAACTGGAAAACAAAAAAAAATGGACAGGCTCCTATGCCGAGGGTAATGCCGTCGGCATAGACCCTGGCATAGGGCCATATGGTCAGGTCTATGCCGAGGGGGTTGCCCTCGGCGTAGCCCGACGCGCCGAGTGCTGCCGCGTGTCCACGGTGGCGCTGCATGGGGCATGCATACGCCGAGGGGGTTGCCCTCGGCATAGCATCCGGCTAGGGTGCGCCTCCGTGCGCCACGTCGCCTCTCCGAGTGCTGCCGCGTGTCCACGGTGGCGCCGCATGCGGCATGCATACGCCGAGGGGTTGCCCTCGGCATAGCATCCGGCTAGGGTGCGCCTCCGTGCGCCACGCGTCGCCTCTCCCGTCTCTCTACGCCGAGGGGTTGGCCGTCGGCGTCTCCGGCCGCTCCGTTAACGTCGACGACGCGCCGGCACGCTACGCCGACGGCGTCAACGCCGAGGGGCTTCTTCACCGTCGGCATAGAGCCGGGACGCCGAGGGTTAGCTCTACGCCGACGGCCCACCTACCAATGCCGAGGGACCCAGACGCCGAGGCGAGACGCCGAGGGCTGCCGTCGGCGTAGCCTACGCCGAGGGCAAGGCGTGGCTACGCCGAGGGCAGCCGGCCGTCGGCGTAGAGTAGCATTCCTGTAGTGTAAGAAAATTCCAAACGAAATTTCTGAATGTTCGGACAGGCTTCTGCCACCATAGCGCCGTTCGCTCCGTCTTGCATTTCTTCAGCTGGTTAATTCAGGCGATATGACGACAAGCTAGCCAGCCGCGATCGATCTGACCCTCCACTCCTTCCATGCCATCTCGTAGAGTTTTTGTATAGGTCATGCAGATGCAGTCTGCAGCTGGCAAGAGATGGGAACGGCGCTATGTATTGTGTTTAACAGTGTATTGTTTTCTTTAGTATCTCGATCGATCTGCTAAGTTGATATGACAGTGGCAACGTACTACTTGATATATGGTGACACAAATGTCGATCTCCGTTGCACCCTGGGATCCGACAGAATGCCGCTTATTGCGGCCAGACAAGAGCTACAAGATGAAGCCTGGGAGTTGGGACTATTCCATAGGAGTAGTAGAAGTACTATAGTAGCATTTCACCATTTTTTGTATTCTTTGACAAATCTGATCTATAGGTAAAACTAGTTTATTGTCCTATTTATTGGCAAAACTATTTCAAAATTCAACCCTGAGTTTGGTGTTATTGGGAGTGAAACGGAAGTTGCGCAAGTCGGCGCCAAGAGAAAACAGCAAAGAAGCACTCTTGGTAGTTCGGTGCCATTGGTGCCGGCCTCACTTGGGCGCCACGTGGCCTAGCGTCGAACACTCGAACTGCTTCAGCGTCGTGTTTCCCTGGCACCGACCTACACAATTTACGGGTCAGATTTCAAAATAATTTTGCCAAGGGGTCAACAAGAAATTTGTTTGGCCTTTAAATTTGTGGAGAAAAACAGTTTCTAGTTCCGCGGCACCTCATTCATGTCCCGTGAGGCAAGTTCAATTGTTCATGTTCAATTACTCGGATCGACTCATTGCTTGCATACATGCTCCCTCGATCTTGCAACTACTACGTGTGCATGTTCCTTCGTTTGGATCGTAATGGTTGGCTCTCTGGGCATGGTTCATGCTACACTGCCGTGGATCGATCGGCCATTGGTCCGTCCTGACCAAGGCGGATACGTACATTCACAAGTTGCAATTTGTATCTGTTTCCTACGTCACCGGACAGACAGCTCGAGCATCACATCACGAGACCATGGCCTGTGTCTGTGTGCAGTGTATTTGTCGGGGGATGAGATGATTGCCGGCATCATTACCGTATTATTGCCACCGTTTCCATCCCTACTCTGCTAGCTGCTGCTGCCTCGATACACTCCCAGCCCCAGCACGCACGCGCGCGTCCGTCCATCCGTCTATCCGCCACTGCCTGCTTGTCAATTTGTAGGCTTCCTGTAACTTAACTTGGGGCTTGCATGTTGATTGCTTCGTGGAGGGGTTTTCTAGTCTAAGGGCATCTCCAGCGGCGCCACGCAAATGGTCGCTGAGCGACCGTTTTCGTCCGCCGTGACCGGAAATGCGTCTGGGCCCTGCTCCAGCGGGGCGACGCAAAGTGACCGGCCCGTCCGCGGAGACGCAAACCTGGCCCAAATATGCGCCAGGTTTGCGTCTCCGCGGACGCTCGGCGGCGCGGAAAATGTCCGCGTTGGGTACATCCGGGCCGGTCGGCAGTGACTAGATAAGCAAAATATTTTTTCATTACTATTGATTGGCCAAAAGGACCATCTTTACAGAGATGGTTAGTCGAGTTAACCTAAAACTACAACGGCCGTACCTACTCGCCGTCGCGCGGCCTACACCGGCCTCGGTTACTCGCGATCGCGCGCCCTACTGCGGCCGCCGGATGGGCCGGCGCCGTCGTCGAAGCGGGAGCGGTTCTTGCACTCCGCGCGGCGCGCACGGCGGCGAACGGACATCTCGTCCTGCCACAGCGCCGTCACCGTCGCAAAGGCAACCTTCCTAGCCGCCGCCTCCGCCGTCGCCCGGGCCTCCTCCTCTGCCGCCGCCAGGACCGCCGCCGCCCGGGCCTCCTCCTCCGCCGCCGCCGCGTCCTCCTCCGCCGCCACCGCCGCCTGGATCGCCGCCACGTCGGCGACGAAGCGGGCCCTGTCCCTAGCCGCCTTCGCCACAGCTTCGTCCCTGGCGGCGATGGCGACCTCCAGCTCCCGGTTCTCCTGCTCGACCCGCGCGGGAGAACGGCCCCTACGCCGGAGCGAGTCCGAGTCGGAGCACATTAACCCCCTAGCCATGGCCGTCGCATAGCCGGCGGCTTCCTCCTCCGCCACCAAAGCCCGGCGGCGCCGGGCGTCCCCGCCGGGGACTCGAAGGACGCGAGCGGAACCCGCCGCTCACCGGCGCACTCGAAGCGCCCGGGCACGGGAGGGTCGTCGTCCGCGATGTCGTGGATGACGGCGTCGGCCGGAGGGCCGCGAGGGCCGCCCGCGCCTCCGCGAGCTCGGCCCCGGCGTCGGCGAGCTCGGCCATGGCGTTGGCGATCTCCGCCACTGGTCGCCGCGAGGCGCCCTTCCGCGCGCTCTGCCGCCTCCGCCTCCACCTCCGCGACCTCCGCCTCCGCCTCCGCGACCTCCAGGTCCAGCTGCTGGGCCTCAACGCCGGCGGCAGCTACCTCGTCCTCCTCCTCCTCCGGGTGGAGCTGGCGGCAAATGTCAACAACTTGCTCCCAACTCATGTTGTCCGCCATGGATGGATGGTAGTGTGAGGTGTGCTCGTCGTACCCGGCGGTGTCCACCGTATATAGCCACGGCGGGGCGGGAAACGGCGTTGGCGCGCAGGGCGTTTCCCGCGCGTGCGAAACGCCGGCGAAACTTGCGAATGTATTGGGCGCGCGCGGGAACGATCGTCGTCGCGCGGGAACAGTTAATCGCCGGCGGCAGTCCTCGACGGGACGTAAAACGCCATTAGCGACCTTGACGCTGTCCCCGGATAAAATATGCGTCCGCACCGCTGGAGCTACCCCCGACGCAAACGGTCGCCCTGGGCCACAACGCGTCCGCGGGCCGACGCAAACGGACATTTCGGACGTCCGAAATGCGTCGCGCCGCTGGAGATGCCCTAAGGGCATCTTCAATGAGCCAACCTATTTCGAACCGTTCAAATTGTTCAAATTGTTCAAGCGCGCATGTTTGCGTCTGCCCGTGGATATCGAAATGGTCGCTAGGCGCAAATTGTCCATTTGCATCAGGAGCAACCCCAGCGGCCCGACGTATTTCTAATATAGAATTGATATTTTGGAGAAACTTGTATAAACCCCTTCCCAAATTGCTTCCACGGCTTTCTATGCGAAGTTGATCAAACGAGTGTTTGATTCATGCCATGCGAAGTATAAATCATTGTCCTCACATTTCCAAGTAGAATCTATATTTTGAAATTAGTGCAACAAGTTTAAACAAATTAAACATAGAAACCGCGAGAACATACAAGTTTTAAACTAGCTACTTTTTGTTAGAAGGCTCCGCCTCGTCATCCTCACGGACATGCTTCCTGCTCGTTACCTCCTTCGAAGAGGTACTGGAGATTGACGCGACCGACGAGGTTGAGTTCCCCTTCGGCGAGTGGTCATTGGGGTCTCCCTCGTCGTCGGTGAAAGAATGAAGAGCCTCCGCATGCGCTTGCGCGCGCTCCTGCACCCTCGCCCGGGCCCTTGCCTCCTTCCTTGCCGCCGCCGCCTCCTCGGCCGCCTCCTCCGCCTCTGCCGTGTCCACCTTGCGTCTGAATCCTCATCATTTTCCTCCTCCTCGTCCTGACCATCGTGGACAACAACGTCCCCCTCCTCCTCGCCCTATGTCGGCGGGGCGCTAGAGTTGCTCGACGTGGCAGATCTATCACACCAATGCCGCCATCCCGGCGGCTTCCCCTCACTGTCGGTGTCCGATGGCAACGACAGGTTGCTCATGGCTTCACGCAGGTGGCACGCCGGTGTTGGAGATGAAGATGTATGGGAGGCCGGTTGGGGATGAATTAGCGCAGGCGCAAGCCGGGGTATTATTGAGCGGGGATTAATGGCGACACGTATAACGAAGAGGTCTGCGGTTGCTCTTGCGCGGCGGTTCGGCGCTCCATTCCGGCGGTTCGCGTGTCAAATGGCGCGGTTGCCACTCCGGCAGTTGCCCTCCCCGGCAGTTGTTGTGCTTTAATTCGCGCCGGATCGAGCCAGGGTCGCTGCCAGGCGGGCCCGTGGGAGAAGCGAGCGGACGCTCGCGACCGCGCAGCGTCCGCGAAGACGCAAATGTGTCGCATATTTGCGCCGCATTTGCGTCTCCGCGGATAGCTCAGACAATATGCGTCGCCCCACTGGAGCAGGGTGCACGGTGCAGGCGCATTTCCGGTCACCGTTTGCGTCGCCTCATTGGAGATGCCCTAAGGTTTTGTTTGGCGCTAGAGTTTTAGTGAGGATTAGTGGGGATAATCCGCAGCAAACTTTAAATTCCTACTTATTCTAAATACATGTTTGGTGCTAGAGTATTAAGCGAGTTTAATCTTCGATTATCCCCACTTTCCCCAAATCTTAGTGTATTTTTCTCAATCCCCAATACTCTACTCCTACCTAGTGTATTGGGGATGGAGTTTTGTGAGGATTGAGTGACGCTAGGGATTCACCCATTACTCTAGAATATTATCCTCTCTAATCCACACAAACACTCTAGTACCAAACAAGGCCTAAGTGGGACAGGAAATTTCTTAAAACAGCTTGAAGCATGTACACGAGTCAACCTTTTTTTTGTGTTTCGTGGGAAATGTGGCGCCGAACACGTGAGAGAGAGAGAGAGAGAGAGATGGTGTGGGAGCTTGCCCGTGTGAACGAAAAACCTGGGGGAGAAATTAGGGCCCCTCCCATGGATTCACACCCTCTATTTACACCGCTCTGCCTCAACGCCAAATCCCGCGTCACCATTTCTCCCATTCAAACCTCCGTTTAGGGAAGCGCGTCTTCACCGACAAACGGGTAAATGGCACCATCTACTTCAGATGGTGGAGCTCCAGTGCGGCAAGTCATCTTCCTCCACTTCTCTGAGATGTCGTCTTCGTCGTCTGATGGTCAGAGCGATATGAGTAACATCTAATCCTAGCTATGGTGGCTTAGATATGTTAGGATGTGCTCCCTCTTAGTAGATCTGAAGGTTGTATGTTTGCTTCATGGTATAGTGTGAAGAAGAGGTAGATGGGTATTTTGTGTTATTGTTGGTTGCGTCGACTCATCTCCATTCATGTGTAGTCCATGTATAGGCGCGATAGTTGGTACAATGACTGATTCTAAATGTATAGATCATATCATTTTACCAACAATCCGTTTATACGTGAAAACATGCAACGAATAGAATTTAACAAGCTTCATAGTGATGCATTGTTTTTCTTCACAATGCTTGTTAGTATGTTAGAAGTGGTGGATTTCTTAGTATGGTAGAAGTGGTGAGTTGTTGCTTGAGTGACGATTGTAAGTTTCATGCCTAGCATTGTTCTTCTACTCCGTGTTCTAGGAGAAGTGGAGAACGGTAACTCGTTTGATCTGTTGGGAACCTCGGTGATGTCAGTGTTGCCACGTCGATATGTGTCGATGCTTGATAGGTCCTTCCCACTTTGGAAGAAGAAAATCATGACATGGACATGGCCACTTGCTTTATCCATCTTTGTCCTTCATAGAGTGTCTCAGTTCATCAAGAAGGGGGTCTCTATGGATCGAGGCTTCAGACGGAAGGACCTTGAAGCTGTTGCAGAGGATATCCTCATGTTCTGGGGCCGTCGAGTTGCAATGGATTAGATCTACAACCATATAGCGTATTGGAGAGCTAGGTGGATTCATTTACTCAAACTCAAAAGTCTTGAGGAAGCTGAAAGTGCATGGAGCCTCCATGTGTGGTTTCGGTAATTAATGACAATCCCTATGGACTAATGTTTGCATTTAGTATATTTGTAGGAGTTATCCATAGACAATGTTGGAACCATATGTTGGCTTCAAGGTTGCAATAAGAAGAAATTGATGAAGAATATTAAGTGTCTAGTATGTCTTGAAGATGAAGATGAAGTGAACCCTCAAAGTTAACTTCAAGACATCAACATGATGAAGAATGAAAAAATAATGTGCAAGTTCAAGATGAGCCATCTCAAAGAGATCATTTGCTTGAAGCTTTCCATCCATATGGTGATCATGGATATGTAAAGATTCGCCGAAGAAGAAGCTCTCCCATGGTGAAATGTGGGGGAGCAATCCACAAGACTTCGTCAAGCAAGCACAATCAAGAAAGGTCTTCCATCTTGTTGCAGTCAAGATCGTCATCATCGAGCTCAAGAGGAACGCACAAGGTTAATGTTTTCTCTTGATAGGGTTCCTTTCTTACCGGTCTCATGGTGTAGTTGGAGACCATTTTATAGTTTAGTTGTTGTACTATCAAGAGGGCTCTCGAGTGAGTAACTCGATCGTATCCTTCGGATAGCTCAAAACTTTGGATCCTTGCATCATCTTTCTTGGTTGTTATTTGTATCTTATCAATGTGATGTTTTAGAGCTAGTGCTTATTCTCATGACAAGATCTAGTTCATCAAGAATGGTTTTTGCACGGGCAACTTGTTGCATTTTCAAGGTTGGAGGTTTTACCGGTATGTCATTTTTAGATAGGTCAAACATTTCATCATTTGTTTCTATCCTATCTTTCTGGACTATGATGGTTCCCTACATGATCTTGTAGACCTTGTTACTAGCTTCGAAACGAGTCCAAGATCATCAAAATCGGAGTCTGGATGCTCAAGTTATGATTATTTTCGTTCTGGTGTTTCTGCAGTTTTCGTTGTGGGGGGGGGGGGGATAATCCGGCCCGGATTCAAAATATCCGGCCAAATATCCGGGCCCCTTACTGCGAGCAGTTCCCTTAAGTTCTTAGTCGTTTTTCAAAGTCCCGGCGGCAGATAATCCGGCCCGGAAAGTCCAAAACGGTCATATTCCATTGGGAGGGGGTATATAAGGTCCCCTTCTTCCTCCTTGGACTGGTGGCTTCTTCTACTCTCTCTCTACTCCATTGTTGCCCTTGATAAGCTTCCTCTCCCTCTAATCCCTCCATGATTCTTGCACCTATTTGAGGGAAAAGAGAGAGGAGATCTAGATCTAGATCTACATCTTGACCAATCAAATCCTCCCTTTGTGAGGGGAATCTACTAGATTTAGATCTTGGAGAAATTTGGTGTTCCTTCTCTTATTTGTTCTTCCTCTCTTATTCCCCCAATAGCTTTTGTAGCTTTATTGGAATTTGAGAGAGAAGGACTTGATCATCTTAGTGTTGTTCTTGCCATTGCATTTGGTGCATCGGTTTGAGTTCTCCATGGTGATTCGTGGTGGTGAAAGCAAGAAGGTTGTTACTCTTGGGTTCTTGGAACCCTGGACGGATTCTAGGCCTTTGTGGTGATTTGTTGGGAGCCTCCAATTAAGTTGTGGATGTGTGCCCCAACCTTTGTGTAAGACCCGGTTTCCGCCTCGAAGGAAATCCCTTAGTGAAACCGTGACCTAGGCCTTTGTGGCGAGGGTCACCAGAGAATAAGGTGAGGTGCCTTCGTGGCGCTTGGTATGTGGTGTGACTACCGCATCTTGGGGGTGAGACCTTTGCGGCGTTGGTGTGCATCGAGCAACCACACCTCAAGATGAGGCCTCTTATGGCGTTCGGGAGCATGCACTAAGCCACCGCACCTCTCCAACGGAGATTAGCACTCGCAAGAGTGTGAACTTCGGGATAAATCATCGTCTCCCGCATGCCTCGGTTATCTCTCCATACCAGAGCTCTTTACTTATGCACTTTACTTTGTGATAGACATCGTGCTTAAAGTTGTATATCTTGCTATCACCTAGTTGTTTATATTGCTTAGCATAAGTTGTTGGTGCACATAGGTGAACCATAGTATATAGGCTTTGGGTTTGATAAAGTAAACGCTAATTTTATTCTGCGGTTGTTAAGCCCATCTGGTAAAAGTTTTATGATGGATGATGAGTTGTATGACCACATCAAGCTTAGATAAATTTGCATTTACTTAGTACATTCACTTATTTGTAAGCTCACATATGATCAATAACTAACTGACTAACTATGCTCACATGAAGCTCATCTCTAGTGGTCCTACTCCCACATAGCCCATCTCTCCAACTGCCATACAACATGCTCTTAGCTACCTCATGGGGAATAAAGCACATGCCACCATGTATCTTGCTATGAGTCTTGAATGGAGAATGTGCTGGTTCATGGCCTTACTGAATAAGGACTAGCTATAAAGAGTTGGCTCACGGGTGGTGTTGGTTGTGGTGTTGGTGATGTTGTTGTTGCTGTTGATCATGATGTATATATTAGAGTGGCTAGATTTGATAAAAACTGATGCCAGATTTGTATATTTTATGAGATGGTATGTACTAACCCTCGATTGATAATGTGTTGCATCTTGTTGTGAACTCGTGGTGTAGCACTAATACCGTAACTATTTATATTATGTGCTACTACTATATTAGTCGTTTCCTGAATTACAATTCCTTGAAACATATTTTAATTCTACCTTGTTCTCTATGCTGGATAAGCTCGCCACATGGCCACGAAGTAACGCTGTGAGGGAAACTTGATGTAACCAAACCGACTGAAAAATATTCAACACATGCATCCATGTGCATGCAAAAACGATCAAAACCACGTCACGGGTTATATATGCATTCAGACCAGTCAGTCATGCTCCAGTAGTGCTGTTGCGTGGTGTGTTCCTTCCCCTTGTCCGTTGCTCCTCCACGCGACCTTGATATGAGCTCTCCTATGCGTCCTTCTCCTTGTATACTTCTGTCTACTCTGAATATCTCTCTTGTATGCCCCCAGCCCCGATGCATGCATGCATGTGACTCTGCGTGAGTCTTGTCGATAGTTCTGTACATGGCATGTCTGTCTCTTTTCCCTTGTTTAGATCTCGTCGTTAATAAATGTATGCTGTACGGTTAGTCGACCGGTTTGATCAGACAATTGGTGATCCTCGATATGACCTGTGGCTAGCATTTAGAAAAGCATGACCCATATATTTTATAAACCAAAACGCCACTAATATATACATGCATTATCGAGATAGTCCATCTCTATATGCAAGCTATCAACATCATCCATTATTTTATCCAACCAATTATTCATGTCATCTGACTAACATTCATTAGTGATCATCTATATATACAGGCACTCTATCCACATCATCCATTCTTTAAACCATCCAATTGTCTACATCACTAACTTCTTTTTTAAAAAGCGGAGTCAAAAGATTTACCTCATCCATTAATTAAGTAGTACATCACTAATTTCTAGTAGTCAAATACGTAACTATTTCACATCGATTAAATTTGGGACTAGTATGATCCATAGAATCTTGCATATTCATGTATACTGTGCTTTATACCCTTTAATTACATAACAGAATTCTAAAAGGAATTCCTGCTGCAACGTGCTAGGTATTCTTGTAGTTAAGTGAATAGTAGAGGCCTATCCCAAAAGTGACGGGTAGACCTAATTTCTTAATGGAAATATTAGATGTTAAAGTTGATTGGATCAGAACGTGAACATTTTTATTATAAGAGTTCGAGCGTACAGAAATGGGATACTTTGTTTACATAGAAATCTCATGTTATCATATTCTATTAGGATTAGGAATAGGTGTAACCAAACCTTCTTTTGAGATATCTATCATATTCTAAGTTGGATACCATGTGCATCTTTTAGGGCTTCTATTGAATCAGGAAATCGAATTGCACAACATTCATCTTTTATTGTGATATCGATTTTAATACGCATAAGGTTTTCTATGGATAATGCAAACTAAAGTATTTCATGTTTGACTCCCGGCCTATATGATAGATCAAAATTTCACCGAGAAGATCTCCTCAATTGTAGCCAGAATTTATTACAAACACTTCCGACGACTTTGGGAGAAAAAGGGCATTTACTTATGAGTATTTTCCTAAAACTAGATTTTTTTTGCTTTTTTATTGACTAGACTATAAGGCTTATATGCTTTATTATTCACCGAGTGCAGAGCTGGGAGACATGTACCCTATAGGTAGATCGTAGGATGTTTTCGGAAAGAGAGATAGATTAATAGTTGTCTAAATCATGATTCTACTATGCAATTCTATGATTTTACGACCCAAATTGAGTGGAACGATTCAACGATTCTGCTGAGTAAAATCTAACATTTTAGGATTCTAAAAGTTAAGATCCTACGGTTTACAGTCCTACCATAGAGGTTCCGATCCGATTTAAAATCACGATTCTGACAACATTAAACCCGAGCACAAGAATTTCACAGTTGGTGGAAATACATCGGAAGAGCTCTTAAGGTACATTAGAATCTTTGAATAAACACAAAACCGAAGTTCGAGCTTGTGATACATTTTCTATGAAATTCGGTACTGAAGAATGCAATCATACATGGGTTTGCGAACTCAAATGCTAGTCTTGGTGGTTCTTATATGCAAAAGTCCTAAATATTAATGTCCCCAAAAGTTCCAGTAATCAAAGAAACACTAAAGATGGGTTTGGAGGCATTTTGGTTTGTACTAACAGTGATAGGAAGGTGGATTTGGTGGGGTTCTTCACAAGAAGGTACTCAAGCGCTTGTAAGGCCCTGCGACACGGCGTGCCATACCTTCATCTCTGGATGGTAACCTATGCCAGTTGAAATTTCAAGAGGGTACATCATCTCTGGTTAGGTTGCCTTGCGCGCCTCATTCAGCGAGATATCACATTCTCTAGTAACGGCAAGAGCAAGCAATGGACACTCTAGCGGCATCCACAATTACCCAAAAGGCGTGCAAGGCAGTGGCATCAGTTTGTCCCATCTCAACAACATTAACAAGAAAACAACTCACCAAGATTAACAGGAACACGGCCATCGCCAAAGACCACAACAGCATTTCAAAGTCCACCTCAGAATTGGAGGGGCGCCACTGCACCAGCAAGAGCAAGAAGACTAAGCTGCCAAGTTCTACTGCCGAAAGTGGAACGTATGAGTAATCCTATCAAGTTCACAATTTGTGAGAACGCTGTTTAGTAGACAGTGTCACGTAGTACTTCAAGTCCCTCGCAATCGCAAAAAACACCGACATGTTCCTGCAGACTGCTGAGTTTTGAGTTTGGAACAACTTCTGGCGCTTGTGGTTCCTTTGGTTAACTAGTTATCTTCGCGGAAATTCAATTCTAGTCTAGTAACAAACACTTCAAACTAAACAGTTTTAGGCAGGTTGGCCGTCAGTTTAACAAGTGTCAAATTAGCCAAGAAATGCATTAAACAAAACTACATTGACTCGTTCGGTGAATTTTGTACTTTGCCAGGTACGTTGCCCTGGACTCCAAACACTGAAAACTGATTCACACACTTGCTCCGTCATTTTGGGTTGCATAGTCTGGGTGTTGCATAGTCATCAGTATTAAAAACAAACAATATTTTATCTTTTAACAGCATATAAATGCATTTCGAAATTACAAAGGAACTCTGAATTATGTTGAACCAACTTTTCAAGTAGAAGCATACAAAGAAAGTACAAATATGATGATGCAAATGACAGGAAGTAGAGAGAAAGTATTAGGGGGCATAGAAACTTCAAAAACTCCTACGAATATAATCTGACATTGACATAGTAGATTTATGAAACTGATATCTGACGTAGCTCCAAAACAGCAATCTACATAGCAATGAAGAAGCGAGCAAGCACAAGAGACTCTGCAGCACATGCAAATATTCTGATGAAGCAGCGACATTATGTGACAGTAATCATCACTAGGTGACCTCATGTACATGTTAACTATTTATAGCACTAAGAATAACTGCTCATTTGATTCTTGATGCTGTTTCATATTTTCCCTTGCTGTTCAATATCTTTACTGCACAGCCGATGAGTAAAAATCGAAGACTAATAGTCTGGAATGGAGGCAAAGGTGTACCCTGGTGCTCCTCTCCACGAATAATAAGCAACGCGAGTCTCATAAAATCCTGCAAAAACAATGTAAATGTGTACATGTAAAAGTTAGTCATTTGGACAGAGAAATCGTTCTATAGATTTCTCACAACCAAAGCAAAGCACATAATTTTCCACTGATACGCATTGTATTAAGTGAGATGCTAAAGAATGAGAAAATATTTGTTTTCAGTGGAACAGTTGAGCAGCTGAAGGGTAGGAAATGTTTAGTTTTCAGCATAATAATTGAGATACCAAAAAGGTCCTGTTTCTGTTGGGTTTCACCCAGGTCGATCGTATGAAAAATATCATAACACAAACAATAGACAAGATTTGGACACTTGAAGTGACTTCCTTTTTCTCTTTATTTGTCTAAACTCGCAGTACAGTCTCCATGATATGCTAGTTTATAAAAACACAGCCACCCGTACATGGATTGGACTAGGACCCTAACACAGAGACCCAAACTGATCCAAACTCTACAAAGACCACACGTAACTGGCATGCAAAGCTGACTCAAACACAAACAACTAGCAGTATGCAAATAGATAGCTAGCTTATGGAAACTACCTACAAAGCCTATACTACACCATGGACACAGCAGCAATCCTGCTTGGACTGAGACACCAATCAAGATTACGCCAACAGTTTCGTCTGAAATAGAAGAGTCCACTAACACTCTATAAGTTGCACTTACATATCAAGAGTGTATCTTGTCTTACATAATTTACTCCAGTGATGCAAAGGGGCATTGTTTTTACAGGAAACATTTGGAATGAGAAGACAAAAAATTCGCTCTCAATTTGCTACAGTGATGAAAGTGACCATTGTTTTTACAGAAATGTTTTACACCAAGCGGATGGCAGTTAAAAAGGGGATGAAGGTGGAGTCGTGGAGACCGTGAGTTCCGCCAGAGCAGTCGTTTTGCCTCTGATGAATCAATGAATCCATGAATCAATGCATCATTAGCGTGGATTAATAAAAAAATCAGAAAAATAATCGGGGAAAGACATGATGGGCAATCGGCTAGGGCTGGGCAAATAAGGATGACATGGTTGCACGAGATCGGGAAAACCAGCTAGTAGGGATCTCGTATTTAGAGATAGAAGATGTTTTACACCAAGTGTATGCAAGTGTATTAATTGACACGCTAAAGAGTAAAGAGCGAGAACATATTTGTTTTCAGCGTAATAGTTGAGATGTTGAAGGGTAGGAAAAGTTTTGTTTTCAGAGATGCCAAAAGGGACCTGTTTCGTCTGAAATGGAAGAGTCCACTAGCAGTTATGGATACATATCAATAATATAGCTTGTCCTTCATAATTTACTCCAATAATGCAACAATGCAAGTGCACATTGGTTTTACATGAGGCATCTGTAATGACTAATGAGAAGAGAAAAACTACCCTATGTTAAATTTACTACAGTGATGAAAGTGGCCATTGTGTTTAAATAAAGTTTTTACACATAGTGTCTGCAACTGGCCATTATTTGTGCAGGAAAGCTTGTGGAATAATAATTGTAGAAAGACAATATTCATAATGGAAGATGAAACAGATGCATATCAATCTCAATACAGTAACTGAAGCAGTATACATGAACATACCAGGAAGAAAGGCAAGGATACCCAGGAACAATAGGCCATACACCTGAGAACTATCACCCTCCATGTGACCCGTGGATATAAAATACGACAGGAACAGAAGAGCGCTTCCCAGGACAAGGAGGAACAACGCTAGGGCAATTGACTTCCACGGGATCCTCCTCAAGGATTTTGGGGTGTACGTGAACCGGCGATCAACATTGTCTTCATCCCTGTCCTCGGTTGGAATAACCGAGTACGGTATGTTGCGTCTGGCCGCCATACTGCAGCAAGAGCATTGGAAACACACCGTGAAACACAAGTACAGAAATGACCAAAGTAATGCGCTATAAGAAGGGTTTGGAAAAACTTGAAACATGAAATCACAGAGTGGAAAATCACCATCAACAGACGAAGATAACAAATAAATACCATCTTTCGAAAAGTAACCTGAGAAGTGAACTGTTTTTGCTTATAGGTTTCGTTAATTACACAACTCGGGTTTTCATCAGAAGTATCATACATAGTATATACTACTAAACAAACTCGTCAACAAAAGCAACATTGCTCGCATAATAAGGAAACATGTCTAACGAGTTGATCGCGCTGACATGGGCGTGAGCTCTGGCCTTAGATAAGCCAGGATGTTCCCTCAATGGTGGTCTGAGACTCAGTGAGACTTTGCGGAGGATCTGATACGGAAAATGGTGCGCAAATAAGAACAGGTGCAATCACTGGCAAATAGCAAGTACCAAACCTATGGGAAATACACAGTAACTACTATGTGGCGTAAATTGGCATGTGCAGGTTCATTCCATGGCAAATAGTGCTAAAAACTGATGAGCAAAAACAGCATTTCTCGTGTACTAAGGAGCATGTTTAACGAGTTGATCGTATCGAAATGGGCGTGAATTCTAGCCTTAGATGAACAAAGGATGCTCCCTCGAGCCTCGACTGTGATTTGTGGCGGAGTGACATTTTTCCGGAGCATGTGATACGGAAATTAGTACGGGATAGACGCACGAGTTCAATCCATGGCAGATAAGTATCAATCTATGGGAAATAATTACACAGCAAGTGGTGTAAACTGACATGGAAATACACACACCCGTTCAATCCGTAGCAGATAAACGCAGAAACTCCCAGATCCACCCAGACCTAGCATCACTAGTACATGGTAGATACACACATATGCGCATGGTAGCTCGTAGGAATTGAACTGAATTGACGGCGGGGGGTGGGGATGGAGGGTGCGGAAACCTTGGGTTGTCTGCCTGCTACCTGCTTCCGAGAGGTGCTGCTGGGGAACGTCCCGACGCGCAGGACCTGCTGCTCGCCGCTAGGAAGGGGGGGAGAACCGGCGGTCGGCGATGGAGGTTGGGCGGCGGCGGGGGCTTGTTAGTGGAGGAGGTGAGGTGGCGGCGTGGGGTGGTCGACGACGGGAAGGAGGTGCGGTGGCTGCACGGGAGATGGAGGAAAGGTGGAGGTGGAGTCGCAGGCGATGGAAGCGCAAAGGGGATCGCCTGCTCGGTCGCGAGTCGGGAGAAAAAAATGCGAGAGCGGAAGTGAGGGTACGGCTACGGCGTGGGCATTCCTCGGGCCGGGCCGGGTTTTCCTAGGCCTGAGCCCGGCCCGGCCCGACCTTCGGGCTTACAAATCGGGCCTGAACCCAGCCCGAATAGAGAAAAGCCCGGCCCGGTCTGAACTAGGTTTAAATCCTGTTTTCTGCAAGCCCGAGCCCAGCCCGACACGACGTTCAGGCTCCGAAATCAGGCCCGAACCCGGCCCGACTTGCAAGCCCGACCTGGCCCTAGTCCGGGATTTTCGGGCCGGGCTGCCCATGCCCAGCTGTAGCTACGATGGTGTGAAACAATTGATGTCGCCCCGGCCACGCAGCCTGCATTTCTGAGTCGGCTTTGTTTGGGAGCGGCTAACGCGGAATCCTATTCATCGCCCGTGTGGTGGTGAGTTTAGGTCGCGGCCCATCAACAGGCAGGGAGCACTAGGCATCGGGTTTTCCGGTTTTTGTCGAGTTTTTCTGGTTTTTCTTGGGTTTCGATTTTCTTTCGATTTTTATTTTTTCTGTTTTTCTTTTTTAACAAATTTTAAAGTCGAGCAAATTTTAAAGTTAAGAAAATTTCAAATTCGAATAATTTTAAAAGTAATCTGAGCAAATTTCGAATCTTGGCAAGCAAATTTCAAATCTGGAAAAATTTGAAATCTAAGTAAATTTTCGAGTCTGGGAAATTTTCGGGAGGTGCTAACCATCACCCCTTAGCAATGGCTTATAACCATCGCTAAGGGAAAACCGTTAATGGGTCTGGCCCATTAGTTCGATTGTTTCAAAATTTCCCAAATTCGAAATTTCTTTAGATTTGAAATTTGCTCACGATTGGAATTTTCTCATATTCAAAAATTGCTTAGATTTCAAATTTTCCCAAATTTGAAATTTGCTTAGATTAAAAATTTGCTTACTTTCAAAATTGTTCGAATTTAAAATTTGCTCGACTTTAAAATTTGTTAAAAGAGGAAAAACAGAAAAAAAAAAAAGATAAATCGAAGAAAAATCGAAAGAAAACTAAACCCCAAGAAAAACTAGAAAAAAGATAAAAATCAGAAAAACCCTAGGCCTACTGGCTCCCTGCCTATTGATGGGTCGCGGTCCAAACTCTCCCCGCGGGTGAAACCATGGGGGCGATGGTTTGAATAGGATTTCGCGCTTTGTTCCATGCTGAAAAATTGTTGAATGACATTTTTTTTAGGAATGGAAAGAAAGATTGAACATGGCCCACGAGATCGATGGGAAAGTTTCTTTTAAACGGATGTAACAATGTTAAGCTTGCGCACTTACATGCAAGTCTAACAAAAATCCGAAACATTTGGGTTGCACCTACTCTATCCAACACATGAGACCACAAAGCGACACGCTACAAAACCCAAACATGACACACAAACACCACGCCGACAAAAACAAGCCATACCATTAGGGGCACCCATCAAACCAGGGTATGCAATAACCAAGGTGGCGAGAAAATCGCAAACCTCTCATCGCCATCTTCGGGTACCGCTGCCGGCAATATAAACTTAGAAACCCCAACACCAGTAGGAACCATTTGTAGGATAACGTTGCATAGAAAACAAAAAATTTCCTACCGCGAACACGCAATCCAAGCCAAGATGCAATCTAGAAGACGGTAGCAACGAGGGGGTATCGAGTCTCACCCTTGAAGAGATTCCAAAGCCTACAAGATGAGGCTCTTGTTGCTGCGGTAGACGTTCACTTGCCGCTTGCAAAAGCGCGTAGAAGATCTTGATCACGATCGGTTCCGGCGCCACGAACGGGCGGCACCTCCGTACTCGGTCACACGTTCGGTTGTTGATGAAGACGACGTCCACCTCCCGTTCCGGCGGGCAGCGGAAGTAGTAGCTCCTCTTGAATCCGACGGCACGACGGCGTGGTGTCGGTGGCGGTGGAGAACTCCGGCGGAGCTTCGCTAAAGCACGCGGGAGCTATGGAGGAGAGGGGGCGGCTAGGGTTTGGGAGGGGGTGGCCGGCCTCAAGGGGGTGCGGCCAACTTGTGGCTTTGGTGTGGCCGGCCCCTCCCCTATGCCCCTCATTATATAGGTGGATCCCCAAGAGTTGGTCTCCAAGTCTTCGAATAAGACCCGAACCAAAAACCTTCCATAGGGAGGGAAACCTAGCCTAGCTAGGACTCCCACCAAGGTGGGAGTTCCACCTCCCATATGGGGGGTGGCCGGCCCCTAAGGGGAGTCCACTTGGGACTCCTCCCCCACTAGGGTTGGCCGGCCATGGAGGTGGAGTCCCATGTGGACTCCACCTTCCTTGGTGGTTTCTACCGGACTTTTCTAGAACCTTCTAGAACCTTCCATAGAACCTTCCGCGACATTTTATTCACATAAAATGACATCCTATATATGAATCTTATTCTCCGGACCATTCCGGAACTCCTCGTGATGTCCGGGATCTCATCCGGGACTCCGAACAAATATTCCAACTCCATTCCATATTCAAATACTACCATTTCAACATCCAACTTTAAGTGTGTCACCCTACGGTTCGTGAACTATGCGGACATGGTTGAGTACTCACTCCGACCAATAACCAATAGCGGGATCTGGAGATCCATAATGGCTCCCACATATTCAACGATGACTTTAGTGATCGAATGAACCATTCACATACGATACCAATTCCTTTTGTCACGCGATATTTTCCTTGTCCGAGGTTCGATCTTCGGTATCACTCCATACCTTGTTCAACCTCGTTTCCTGACAAGTACTCTTTACTCGTACCGTGGTATGTGGTCTCTTATGAACTCATTCATATGCTTGCAAGACATTAGACGACATTCCACCGAGAGGGCCCAGAGTATATCTATCCGTCATCGGGATGGACAAATCCCACTATTGATCCATATGCATCAACTCATACTTTCGGGATACTTTTTACGCAGTGGTGTTTGGTGTAATCAAAGTACCTTTCCGGTATAAGTGATTTACATGATCTCATGGTCATAAGGACTAGGTAACTATGTATTGAAAGCTTATAGCAAATAACTTAATGACGAGATCTTATGCTACGCTTAATTGGGTGTGTCCATTACATCATTCATATAATGACATAACCTTGTTATTAATAACATCCAATGTTCATGATTATGAAACTAATCATCCATTAATCAACAAGCTAGTTTAAGAGGCATACTAGGGACTTCTTATTGTCTACATACCACACATGTACTAATGTTTCGGTTAATACAATTATAGCATGACATATAAACATTTATCATAAACATAGAGATATAAATAATAACCACTTTATTATTGCCTCTAGGGCATATCTCCTTCGATCTCCCACTTGCACTAGAGTCAATAATCTAGATTACATTGTAATATACCTAACACCCATGGCATTACGGTGTTGGTCATGCTTTGTCCTAGGGAGAGCTTTAGTCAACGGATCTGCTACATTTAGATCAGTGTGTACTTTGCAAATCTTTACTTCTCCATCTTCGATGTACTCGCGAATCGAGTGGTAACGCAGCTTGATATGCTTCAGCCTCTTGTGTGACCTTGGTTCTTGTGCATTAGCGATGGCACCCATGTTGTCACGAGTATATGACTAGTGGGTCCAATGCACTAGGAACCACACCGAGCTCTACAATGAACCTCTTCATCCATACCGCTTCGATGAAGCCTCCGAAGCCGCTATGTACTCGATTCCGTTGAAGACTTCGCCACCGTGCACTCGCTTCGAGCTTGCCCGGCTTATCTGCAGCACCATTCAATATAAACACGTACCCGGATCGTGACTTAGAGTCATCGGGATCGGTGTTCCAACTTGCATCGGTGTAACTTGTTACAATGAGCTCTTGGTCACCTCCATAACAAAGAAACATATCCTTAGTTCTTTTCAAGTACTTCAGGATATTCTTGACCGCTGTCCAGTGTTCCATTCCTGGATCACTTTGATATCTGCTAGTCAAACTAACAGCATGCGCTATATTCGGTCTTGTACATAGCATGGCATACATAATAGAGCCTCATCGCCGAAGCATAGGGGATCCGACTCATCCTTTCTCTTTCTTCTGCCGTAGCCGGTCCTTGAGTCTTACTCAAGACCTTGCCTGGTAACATAGGTAAGAACCCTTTCTTACTTTCGTCCATTCTAAACTTCTTTAGAATCTTGTCCAGATATGTACTCTGTGATAGCCCTATTAGGCGTCTTGATCTATCTCTATAAATCTTGCCTAATATATACGATGCTTCACCAAGGTCTTTCATTGAAAAACTATTATTCAAATAACCTTTAACACTGCTTAATAGTTCTATATCATTCCCGATCAATAATATGTCATCTACATATAATATCGGGAATGCTACGGAGCTCCCACTCACTTTCTTGTAAATACGAGCCTCTCCATGACATCTGTATAAACCCGAAGTCTTTGATAAACTTATCAAAGCGTCGGTTCCAACTTCTTGATGCTTGCTTCAGTCCATAGATTGAACGCTGAAGTTTGCATACTTTGTCGGCATTTTTAGGATCGACAAAACCTTTGGGTTGTACCATATACAACTCTTCCTCAATGTCTCCATTAAGGAACGCCGTTTTGACATCCATCCGCCAAATCTCATAATCGAAAAATGCAGCTATTGCTAACAAAATCCTCACAGATTTTAGCTTCGCTACGGGTGAGAAAGTCTCATCGTAGTCAACTCCTTGAATTTGTCGGAAACCCTTTGCGACAAGTCGAGCTTTATAGACAGTAATATTACCATCGGCATCTGTTTTTCTCTTGAAGATCCATTTATTCTCGACGACCTTTCGGCTATCGGGTAAGTCTACCAAAGTCCATACTTTGTTATCATACATGGATCCCATTTCGGATTTCATGGCTTCTTGCCATTTGTTGGAATCTGGGCTCATCATCGCTTCTTCATACGTCGCGGGGTCCTCATCATTGTTATCCACAATCATGACATTTAGACAAGGATCATACCAATCAGGAGTGGCACGTTCCCTTGTCGATCTGCGAGGTTCGATAGTTTCCTCGTTCGAAGTTTCATGATCATTATCATTAGCTTCCTCTCGTTGCCGGTGTAGGCGGTACAGGTACAACTTCCGTCATTGCGCTACTCGATCAACGAGTATAGATTCATTAATCTCATCGAGTTCTACTTTTCTTCCGAGTCACTTCTTTAGTGAGAAATTCTTTCTCAAGAAAGGTTCCGTTCTTAGCAACAAAGATTTTGCCTTCGGATCTGTGATAGAAAGTGTACCCTATGGTTTCCTTAGGGTATCCTATGAAGACGCATTTCTCCGCTTTGGGTTCTAGCTTGTCCGGTTGTAACTTTTTTTTACATAGGCTTCACAACCCCAAACTTTTAGGAACGACAGCTTAGGTTTCTTATTAAACCATAATTCATACGGTGTCGTTTCTACGGATTTTGATGGTGCTCTATTTAAAGTGAATGCGGCTGTCTCTAATGCATAACTCCAAAATGATAACGGCAAATCGATAAGAGACATCATAGAACGAACCATATCTAAGAGAGTTCGATTACGACGTTCGGACACACCGTTTCGTTGTGGTGTTCCCGGCGGTGTCAATTGTGAAAATATTCCGCATTTCTTTAAATGCATGCCAAACTCATAACTCGGATATTCACCTCCACGATCGGATCGTAGAAATTTAATCTTCTTGTTACGTTGATTTTCTACTTCACTTTGGAATTCCTTAAACTTCTCGAAAGTTTCGGATTTATGTTTCATGAAATAGATATACCCATATCTACTCAGATCATCTGTGAAGGTTAGAACATAACGATAACCACCGCGCGATGCTACGCTCATTGGTCCGCACACATCAGTATGTATGATTTCCAATAAGTCAGTAGCTCGCTCCATCAAAACAAAAAATGGAGTCTTAGTCATTTTTCCCATCAGACATGCTTCGCATCTATCAAGTGACTCAAAGTCAAGTGATTCTAGTAATCCATCAGTATGGAGTTTCTTCATGTGTTTCACTCCAATATGACCAAGACGACAGTGCCACATATAAGTAGAATTATCATTCAATTTAATTCGCTTAGCATCAATGTTATGTATATGCGTATCACTACTATCGAGATCTAACAGAAATAAGCCATTCTTTTGTGGTGCTCGACCATAAAAGATATTATTCATAAAAATAGAACAACCATTATTCTCAGACTTGAATGAATAACCGTCTTGCATTAAACAAGATCCAGATATAATGTTCATGCTCAACGCGGGTACAAAATAACAATTATTTAGGCTTTATAACTAATCCCGAAGGTAGATGTAGAGGAAGTGTGCCGACAGCGATCACATCGACTTTGGATCCGTTTCCAACGCGCATCGTCACTTCATCTTTCAGTAGTCTTCGTTTATTCCTTAGTTCCTGTTTCGAGTTACAAATATGAGCAACCGAACCAGTATCAAATACCCAGGTACTAGAACGAGAACCAGTGAGATAAACATCTATAACATGTATATCAGATATACCTTCTTTCTTTTTCTTGACAAGGCCGCTCTTCAGATCTGAAGGAGATATGCCCTAGAGGCAATAATAAAGAGGTTATTATTTATATCTTTATGTTTATGATAAATGTTTATATATCATGCTATAATTGTATTAACAGAAACATTAGTACATGTGTGATATGTAGACAAACAAGAAGTCCCTAGTATGCCTCTTAAACTAGCTTGTTGATTAATGGATGATTAGTTTCATAATCATGAACATTGGATGTTATTAATAACAAGGTTATATCATTATATGAATGATGTAATGGACACACCCAATTAAGCGTAGCATAAGATCTCGTCATTAAGTTATTTGCTATAAGCTTTCGATACATAGTTACCTAGTCCTTATGACCATGAGATCATATAAATCACTTATACCGGAAAGGTACTTTGATTACACCAAACACCACTTGCGTAAATGGGTGGCTATAAAGGTGGGATTAAGTATCCGGAAAGTATGAGTTGAGGCATATGGATCAACGAGTGGGATTTGTCCATCCCGATGACGGATAGATATACTTCGGGCCCTCTCGGTGGAATGTCGTCTAAAGTCTTGCAAGCATATGAATGAG
The DNA here is from genome assembly GCF_022539505.1 of Lolium rigidum. Classification (NCBI taxonomy): domain Eukaryota; kingdom Viridiplantae; phylum Streptophyta; class Magnoliopsida; order Poales; family Poaceae; genus Lolium; species Lolium rigidum. Next base: position 129,303,928 of record NC_061512.1, read on the forward strand.
TTCATAAGAGACCACATACCACGGTACGAGTAAAGAAGTACTTGTCAGGAGACGAGGTTGAACAAGGTATAGAGTGATACCGAAGATCAAACCTCGGACAAGTAAAATATCGCGAGACAAAGGGAATTGGTAATATATGTGAATGGTTCATTCGATCACTAAAGTCATCGTTGAATATGTGGGAGCCATTATGGATCTCCGGATCCCGCTATTGGTTATTGGTCGGAGTGAGTACTCAACCATGTCCGCATAGTTCTCGAACCGTAGGGTGACACACTTAAAGTTGGATGTTGAAATGGTAGTACTTGAATTGTGGAATGGAGTTCGAATATTTGTTCGGAGTCCCGGATGTGATCCCGGACATCACGAGGAGTTCCGAATGGTCCGGAGAATAAGATTCATATATAGGATGTCATTTTATGTGAATAAAATGTCGCGGAAGGTTCTATGGAAGGTTCTAGAAGGTTCTAGAAAAGTCCGGAAGAAACCACCAAGGAAGGTGGAGTCCACAAGGGACTCCACCTCCATGGCCGGCCAGCCCTAGATGGGGTGGAGTCCCAAGTGGACTCCACCATAGGGGGCCGACCACCCCCCACATGGGAGGTGGGAATCCCACCTTTGGGTGGGAGTCCTAGTTGGGCTAGGTTTGCCCCCTCCTATGGAAGGTTTTGGTTTCGGGTCTTATTCGAAGACTTGGACACCAACACTTGGGATCCACCTATATAATGAGGGGCCAAGGGAGGGGGCCGGCCACCCCAAGACCATAAGCTGGCCGCCCCCCTTGAGTGGCCGGCCACCCCCTCCCAAACCCTAGCTTTGCTCCTCCACTCCATATTGCCCGCATAGCTTAGCGAAGCTCCGCCGGACTTCTACACCGCCACCGAGCACCACGCCGTCGTGCTTCGTCGGATTCAAGAGGAGCTACTACTTCCGCTGCCCGCCGGAACGGGGAGGTGGACGTCGTCTTCATCAACAACCGAACGTGTGACCGAGTACGGAGGTGCTGCCCGTTCGTGGCGCCGGAACCGATTGTGATCAAGATCTTCTACGCGCTTTTGCAAGCGGCGAGTGAACGTCTACCGCAGCAACAAGAGCCTCCTCTTGTAGGCTTTGGAATCTCTTCAAGGGTGAGACTCGATACCCCTCGTTGCTACCGTCTTCTAGATTGCATCTTGGATTGGATTGCGTGTTCGCGGTAGGAAAATTTTTGTTTTCTATGCAACGTTATCCTACGGTGGTATCGAGCCGTGTCTATGCATAGATGGTTGCACGAGTAGAACACAATGGTTTTGTGGGCGTTGATGCTCTTGTTATCTTTAGTTTGAGTACTTTGCATCTTTGTGGCATAGTGGGATGAAGCGGCTCGGGCTAACTTTACATGACCGCGTTCATGAGACTTGCTCCTCGTTCGACATGCAACTTGTATTGCATAAGAGGCTTTGCGGGTGTCTGTCTCTCCTACTATAGTGAAGATTCAATTTACTCTTCTATTGACAACACTAGTATCACCGTTGTGGTTCATGTTCGTAGGTAGATTAGATCTTACTCGAAAACCCTAAACCACGTAAAATATGCAAACCAAATTAGAGACGTCTAACTTGTTTTTGCAGGGTTTGGTGATGTGATATGGCCATGATATGATGATGAATATGTATGAGATGATCATTATTGTATTGTGGCAACCGGCAGGAGCCTTATGGTTGTCTTTAATTTTCATGTTGAGTAGTATTTCAAAGTAGTTGTAATAATTGCTACATGAGGTGAACAACCATGAAGACGGCGCCATGAACCTTGACGCTACGCCAACGATGATGGAGATCATGCCCGTTGATGATGGAGATCATGTCCGTGCTTTGGAGATGAAGATCGAAGGCGCAAAGACAAAAGGGCCATATCATATCACATATGAACTGCATGTGATGTTAATCCTTTTATGCATCTTATTTTGCTTAGATCGCGACGGTAGCATTATAAGATGATCCCTCACATTAATATCAAGATAATAAAGTGTTCTTCCCTCGTATGCACCGTTGCATTGTTCGACGTTTTGAAGCATCTCGTGATGATCGGGTGTGATAAATTCGACATACAACGGGTGTAAGCCATGTTGCACACGCGGAATACTTGGGTTTGCTTGACGAGCCTAGCATGTACAGACATGGCCTCGGGACAATGGAAACCGAAAGGTTGAACACGAGTCATATGGATGATATGATCAACATGTTGATGTTCACCATTGAAGCTACATCATCTCACGTGATGATCGGTTTTGGTGTAGTGGATTTGGATCGTGTACCACTTAACAACTATGAGGGATGTTGTATTAAGTGGGAGTTCATTAGTAATTAGATTAAAACATGAACTAATTATCATAAACATAGTCCGAGTAGTATTTTGAATTAATTTTGTAGTATTGGCATCCGTTTTCTACCATGCGCTAGTCTTGTAATTGAGATAGAAATACTATTAAAATCTGACAAGAAACTTTACGGATTGGTACCGTATTGTTAAAGAATCAAGAATTGATTAAGTCCTATTGCAAACTTTTAGTAAACCTCACATTGTTGATTCAAAGAGCTATGGTTTCAATTAGTACCTAAAGTTATCTTGTCTCCGTGAAACTTGAAGTTCAAATCTGTTTGAAAAATAAGGAGCTGAAAATTTAGTTTTCGTAAATAATCAAGGTATGAGATATATGTGATATCTAAGACCTTATTGCAAGATGATAGAATATAATTTGGTGAGACTACATAAACTCATAAGTTTTATGGGAATGTACGAAGGTTGAAGACGCAAGGCGTCCCAATCCTCCAACTATTTGGGGCACTAACGATATTCACATATCCATGAAGTGATTGTCCTTAGTATGCACCGTTGCTAAGACTCGTCGTTTCGAAGCATCACGTGATGATCGGGTGTTATAGATTCTACGTGTGCTTCCAACGGGTGCAAGCCGATTTGCATATGCGAATACTAAGGTTTAAACTTTATGAGCCTAGCATGTACATACATGGTCTCAGAAAGTTATCATGAATTGATGGATAAAATTATGAGTGAAATTGTTCATCGTATTACAAATTTACTAATAGTGAAATCCGAAACACTTGTCATATGATGATCAAATTTCAAAGTAAGAACCTCAAGGTTATTGGTATTTGACCAACAAACCTAGAAGTTATTAATGTTGAAATGTTTTTCTGAATAATGAGGAAAGCTAAAAGAGAAACTGCAAAAGATATTTTGGCAAAAGAAAAGAAAAGACTAGAAAGTCTAGCTCGGGTGTATATAAATGATATACATGTTATGGTTGTATTCCTAGTTAAGTCACACAATGAAATTCTTGGGTATTAGTACCATATTAGTTGGTATGAAGTGTCATACAAAACAACGCAATACAAGAATACAATGGCCTAAGTGATCGACAAGGAATATGATAGGAATGCACGTCCGGAACAAAATAAAGTGTTATTATGTTCGTCGTTGGCATTCTATCTAGCCCTTAGAATTTATAATAAAGAACTTAATAATTGTTATTTTGCTCTGGTCAAATGAAAACAATGAGTTGTTCAAATTATGACATTACTCCATGTACGATGGATAAGTTATTATAAATCTTAATGGTGAAACACACATACATAACAATGACGCTAAAAATGCCATAAGGCAAATGATTTGAATTCCACTTATTTGTGGAACCGCAATTTAGGTCATGTTAGAAAGGATCGCATGAAGGAACTCCATGCAAATGGATTTTTGGAGTCATTCGATTTGTTGAATCGTTTGGCACTTGCAAAATCTTTTCTAAAAGTTAATGAGCGAAATACCGTTCATAGGCCGAAGAGTTGAACGGGCAACTAACTTAGTGAAAACATACATAATGATATATGTGGTTCATCGGGCATAGTTGTGTGCGGAAGATTCTTCTACTTCATGAAAACTTTCAAACAATGAATTGAGTATATATGTGGATATATTCAATAAGGAAAAGTTTGAAACATTTGAATAGGATTCAAATAAATTTCAGCATGAAGTGGAAATCATCGTAATAGAAAAATCAAATATCTATGATTGGATCATGGTGGAAATATTTGAATTACGAATTTTAGCGAACATCTAAGAGAGTTATGAAATTGTTCTACAACTTACGTTTCTTGGAGTATCATAGTGATGATGAAGTATCCAAGAGATATATCCAAACTTTGTTGGATCAATGATGAGATAAAATATTGATGCCATTATATTTTTGTGGATTATGCTTTAGTGACTACCGCTTTTACATCGAATAGAGCATCATCATGATCCGTTGAAATGACACCATACAAGTTATGGCATGGGTATAAACCCTAATAGTCAACCAAAATCGGATGAATGTCTTTGTTGGTTATCCCGGAGATTTAATTGGGAATTCTTCCCACGAGACAAAGACAAAAGTGTTTGTCAATGTTTCTTATTTCCGAGAAATTGTTTCGAGTGAAGTATTTGAGTGGGAGGACAATATAATTTGATAAGGTTTATGAACCTGAGCATAATAATCGAGTAGCGCAGACATCGGAATTGGTTTCGGAAGCGGCCACGACGATCATGGCTCTCATGACTACAAAGTGTTTTAGCCATGGAGATCGAAGTACATATTGAACCTTGTAGGTATGGTTTACTTTGTGATCAAATAAATGATTTGTGGACAAAGGATTGATTTTGAACAATGATAAACCAACTACAAAACAAAGAAGTTATGATGGGCCCCGACTCCATTAAAATGGCCATGCGCCATGAAATCCAAGATAGATGAATACTTTATGAAAGTAAATGGATCTATGAAATTGATAGACTTGGATGAAATATCCTTGAAGAAAGCTTGACTTATCGAAAAATTGTTTACGACAAAGTTCAAAGAGTTGAATACGATAAGATTAGATCTTCCGTAGCAATGCTTATAGTCTATGTGGATTATTCTAGTAATCACTACATATTTCTTTTATGAGATATGCTAGTAGGATGGCAAAATACACTACTTAACGAAGTATGTATACAAGATACAACCAAGAGTTTTGCTGGTCCGTGGAATACTAGATAGGTATACAAGCTTCAATTGGATGAAGTAAGTATCACGGAGTTGGAATCTTCACCGGATGAAATAGTCAAAGAGTTTTTGATTTCATCGAGAGACGATGAAGAAGCTTGCATTTGCAAGAAATTAAGTGGGAGCGCTAAGACACATTTATAATACTTTATGTAGGTGACATATAGTTGGTTATAAATGATGTAATTATATACTTGATTAAAAAGGTTTCATTGAGAATTAACTTCAATGAAAGGATATGGATCGAAACAAATTTAGTGTCAAGATCTATGAAGATAGATTGAAACACATAAATAAGTTTAAGTCAAAGTACATATGATGGATATTGAAGTAGTTCAATATAGAAATATTAAGAAAATGTTCTTGTCATGTGAAGGTTTAACAAGACTTGAGTGTATCTGACACTCAATGAGTAAAAACACATGAGTGATTATAGATCACGAATAATATGTACACAATAAGATATCATGTGCTATAAAGTGTTATGAGCATATACCAGAATGATTCATATGATGATCATTGGACGACAGTAAGAATATCCTTGAGTACTTTAGAAGAACTAAGGATATATATATATATATTTTTATATGAAGAAATGACAAACAAATCGCTGTAAGGTGTTACACCGATATTGGTTTTGTCACATATAAAATATAATTTCAATCTCAAATTAGATTAAGTGTTGTTTAAAAGGTAGCACAATGAGCTAGAAGTTGTCTATGCTAGATTTAGAAGAGTTCTAAATATTGTGACGGATTCTACAAAAGAAGGCAGAGTATGTCATTATTTTGACAATGACAAAGGATGTTAAGTCAAGAGGTTCTTTGAGAACTTGGTGTAGTTCCGACAGAGTCGGAACTTTGAAGCTATATTGTGTGTGACAATATTAGTGACATATTTCGGACAATGGAATTAAGGTTCCACCGAGAAGATCAAACATATTTAAATGCCAACTCATTTGGAAATGAGTGATGCGTTGAGACGCAAATGAATTACAAAATACATACGTTTCGAGCGTGTCGGATCCGATGACTAAAAACCTCTCCTGTGAGCAATACATGATAAAGCACCTGAAGGCCAAGGTGTTATATATTTACAAATGTAAACTAGATTATTGACTCTAGTGCAAGTGGGAGATCGAAGGAGATATGCCCTAGAGGCAATAATAAAGAGGTTATTATTTATATCTTTATGTTTATGATAAATGTTTATATATCATGCTATAATTGTATTAACTGAAACATTAGTACATGTGTGATATGTAGACAAACAAGAAGTCCCTAGTATGCCTCTTAAACTAGCTTGTTGATTAATGGATGATTAGTTTCATAATCATGAACATTGGATGTTATTAATAACAAGGTTATATCATTATATGAATGATGTAATGGACACACCCAATTAAGCGTAGCATAAGATCTCGTCATTAAGTTATTTGCTATAAGCTTTCGATACATAGTTACCTAGTCCTTATGACCATGAGATCATATAAATCACTTATACCGGAAAGGTACTTTGATTACACCAAACACCACTGCGTAAATGGGTGGCTATAAAGGTGGGATTAAGTATCCGGAAAGTATGAGTTGAGGCATATGGATCAACAGTGGGATTTGTCCATCCCGATGACGGATAGATATACTCTGGGCCCTCTCGGTGGAATGTCGTCTAAAGTCTTGCAAGCATATGAATGAGTTCATAAGAGACCACATACCACGGTACGAGTAAAGAAGTACTTGTCAGGAGACGAGGTTGAACAAGGTATAGAGTGATACCGAAGATCAAACCTCGGACAAGTAAAATATCGCGAGACAAAGGGAATTGGTAATATATGTGAATGGTTCATTCGATCACTAAAGTCATCGTTGAATATGTGGGAGCCATTATGGATCTCCAGATCCCGCTATTGGTTATTGGTCGGAGTGAGTACTCAACCATGTCCGCATAGTTCTCGAACCGTAGGGTGACACACTTAAAGTTGGATGTTGAAATGGTAGTACTTGAATTGTGGAATGGAGTTCGAATATTTGTTCGGAGTCCCGGATGTGATCCCGGACATCACGAGGAGTTCCGGAATGGTCCGGAGAATAAGATTCATATATAGGATGTCATTTTATGTGAATAAAATGTCGCGGAAGGTTCTATGGAAGGTTCTAGAAGGTTCTAGAAAAGTCCGGAAGAAACCACCAAGGAAGGTGGAGTCCACAAGGGACTCCACCTCCATGGCCGGCCAGCCCTAGATGGGGTGGAGTCCCAAGTGGACTCCACCATAGGGGGCCGGCCACCCCCACATGGGAGGTGGGAATCCCACCTTTGGGTGGGAGTCCTAGTTGGGCTAGGTTTGCCCCTCCTATGGAAGGTTTTGGTTTCGGGTCTTATTCGAAGACTTGGACACCAACACTTGGGATCCACCTATATAATGAGGGGCCAAGGGAGGGGCCGGCCACCCCAAGACCATAAGCTGGCCGCCCCCTTGAGTGGCCGGCCACCCCCTCCCAAACCCTAGCTTTGCTCCTCCACTCCATATTGCCCGCATAGCTTAGCGAAGCTCCGCCGGACTTCTACACCGCCACCGACACCACGCCGTCGTGCGGTCGGATTCAAGAGGAGCTACTACTTCCGCTGCCCGCTGGAACGGGGAGGTGGACGTCGTCTTCATCAACAACCGAACGTGTGACCGAGTACGGAGGTGCTGCCCGTTCGTGGCGCCGGAACCGATCGTGATCAAGATCTTCTACGCGCTTTTGCAAGCGGCGAGTGAACGTCTACCGCAGCAACAAGAGCCTCCTCTTGTAGGCTTTGGAATCTCTTCAAGGGTGAGACTCGATACCCCCTCGTTGCTACCGTCTTCTAGATTGCATCTTGGATTGGATTGCGTGTTCGCGGTAGGAAAATTTTTGTTTTCTATGCAACGTTATCCTACAAGATCCGCCAAATACTTGGAGCAATTACGCTTCCAGTGTCCCTTCTCCTTACAGTAATAGCACTCAGCATCAGGCTTAGGGCCGTTCTTAGGTTTCATAGGAGGCGTGGCAGCTTTCTTGCCACCCTTCTTGAATTTTCCCTTAGACTTGCCCTGTTTCTTGAAACTCGGTGGTCTTGTTGACCATCAACACTTGGTGCTCTTTCTTGATCTCAATCTCTGCGGCTTTTAGCATGCCAAAGAGTTCGGGTAACTCCTTGTTCATGTTCCGCATATTGTAGTTCATCACAAAGTTCTTGTAACTTGGTGGCGGTGATTGAAGGACACGATTAATCCCCGATCTGTTAGGAATCACTATTCCCAAGTCACCGAGTTTCTTCGCATGCCCGGTCATGGCGAGCATGTGCTCACTAATGGAGCTGCCTTCTTCCATCATACGAGTGAAGAAATGTTTCGATGCTTCATAGCATTCCACGGCCGCATGAGTCTCAAAAATAGCTTTCAGCTCATTCATCAACTCATGAGGATCATGGTGCTCAAAACGTTTTTGAAGATCGGATTCCGGAGCGCACGGGATGGCACACTCGAACTTGAGAGTACCGAGTTTTCCGAGTCTCGTAAACAGCTTTTACTTCATCGGTTTCGGTTTCGCAGGAGGGTCACCTAGCGGTGCATCAAGCACATATTGCAGATTTCCGCCGGAGAGGAAGATCCTCACATGACGGAACCGGTCGGTGAAGTTGCTACCGTTGCTCTTAAGCTTTTCTTTCTCTAGGAACTCGGTTAAAATTGATTGGGGACGCCATCTCTACAACATATATTTGCAATAGTTTAGACTAAGTTTATGACAAATTGAGTTCAAATTTTAATTCAACATAATTAAAAATCTAGGTGAACTCCCACTCAAAACAATATCCCTCGCATTGTCTTAGTGATCACACGAACCAAATCCACCACACCATAGTCCGATCATCACGAGACAAGGTGTAATTTCAATGGCGAACACTCAAAGTGTTCATCATATCAACCATATGATTCATGCTCTACCTTTCGGTATCACGTGTTCCGAGACCATGTCTGTACATGCTAGGCTCGTCAAGGCCACCTTAGTATCCACATGTGCAAAACTGTCTTGCACCCGTTGTATGCACTTGTTGATTCTATCACACCCGATCATCCCGAGATGCTTCGAAACGACAAGTCTTGGCAACGGTGCTACTAAGGATGAACACTTTATTATCTTGATATTTTAGTGAGGGATCATCTTATAATGCTACCGTCGCGATCTAAGCAAAATAAGATGCATAAAAAGGATTAACATCACATGCAGTTCATATGTGATATGATATGGCCCTTTTGTCTTTGCGCCTTTGATCTTCATCTCCAAAGCACGGACATGATCTCCATCATCTTCGGGCATGATCTCCATCATCGTCGGCGTAGCGTCAAGGTCAATGGCGCCGTCTTCATGATTGTTCTCCATGTAGCAACTATTACAACTACTTTGAAATACTACTCAACATGAAATTTAAAGACAACCATAAGGCTCCTACCGGTTGCCACAATACAATAATGATCATCTCATACATATTCATCATCACATTATGGCCATATCACATCACCAAACCCTGCAAAAACAAGTTAGACGCTCTCTAATTTGGTTTGCATATTTTACGTGGTTTAGGGTTTTCGATATAGATCTAATCTACCTACGAACATGAACCACAACGTTGATACTAATGTTGTCAATAGAAGAGTAAATTGAATCTTTACTATAGTAGGAGAGACGAGACACCCGCAAAGCCTCTTATGCAATACAAGTTGCATGTCGAACGAGGAACAAGTCTCATGAACGCGGTCATGTAAAGTTAGTTCGAGCCGCTTCATCCCACTATGCCATAAAGATGCAAAGTACTCAACTAAAGATAACAAGAGCATCAACGCCCACAAACCATTGTGTTCTACTCGTGCAACCATCTATGCATAGACACGGCTCGATACCACTTGTAGGATAACGTTGCATAGAAAACAAAAATTTTCCTACCGCGAACACGCAATCCAAGCCAAGATGCAATCTAGAAGATGGTAGCAACGAGGGGGTATCGAGTCTCACCCTTGAAGAGATTCCAAAGCCTACAAGATGAGGCTCTTGTTGCTGCGGTAGATGTTCACTTGCCGCTTGCAAAAGCGCGTAGAAGATCTTGATCACGATCGGTTCCGGCGCCACGAACGGGCAGCACCTCCGTACTCGGTCACACGTTCGGTTGTTGATGAAGACGACATCCACCTCCCGTTCCGGCGGGCAGCGGAAGTAGTAGCTCCTCTTGAATCCGACGGCACGACGGCGTGGTGTCGGTGGCGGTGGAGAACTCCGGCGGAGCTTCGCTAAAGCACGCGGGAGCTATGGAGGAGAGGGGGCGGCTAGGGTTTGGGAGGGGGTGGCCGGCCTCAAGGGGTGCGGCCAACTTGTGGCTTTGGTGTGGCCGGCCCCCTCCCCTATGCCCCTCATTATATAGGTGGATCCCCAAGAGTTGGTCTCCAAGTCTTCGAATAAGACCCGAACCAAAAACCTTCCATAGGGAGGGGAAACCTAGCCTAGCTAGGACTCCCACCAAGGTGGGAGTTCCACCTCCCATATGGGGGTGGCCGGCCCCCTAAGGGGAGTCCACTTGGGACTCCTCCCCCACTAGGGTTGGCCGGCCATGGAGGTGGAGTCCCATGTGGACTCCACCTTCCTTGGTGGTTTCTACCGGACTTTTCTAGAACCTTCTAGAACCTTCCATAGAACCTTCCGCGACATTTTATTCACATAAAATGACATCCTATATATGAATCTTATTCTCCGGACCATTCCGGAACTCCTCGTGATGTCCGGGATCTCATCCGGGACTCCGAACAAATATTCCAACTCCATTCCATATTCAAATACTACCATTTCAACATCCAACTTTAAGTGTGTCACCCTACGGTTCGTGAACTATGCGGACATGGTTGAGTACTCACTCCGACCAATAACCAATAGCGGGATCTGGAGATCCATAATGGCTCCCACATATTCAACGATGACTTTAGTGATCGAATGAACCATTCACATACGATACCAATTCCTTTTGTCACGCGATATTTTCCTTGTCCGAGGTTCGATCTTCGGTATCACTCCATACCTTGTTCAACCTCGTTTCCTGACAAGTACTCTTTACTCGTACCGTGGTATGTGTTCTCTTATGAACTCATTCATATGCTTGCAAGACATTAGACGACATTCCACCGAGAGGGCCCAGAGTATATCTATCCGTCATCGGGATGGACAAATCCCACTATTGATCCATATGCATCAACTCATACTTTCCGGATACTTAATCCCACCTTTATAGCCACCCATTTACGCAGTGGTGTTTGGTGTAATCAAAGTACCTTTCCGGTATAAGTGATTTACATGATCTCATGGTCATAAGGACTAGGTAACTATGTATTGAAAGCTTATAGCAAATAACTTAATGACGAGATCTTATGCTACGCTTAATTGGGTGTGTCCATTACATCATTCATATAATGACATAACCTTGTTATTAATAACATCCAATGTTCATGATTATGAAACTAATCATCCATTAATCAACAAGCTAGTTTAAGAGGCATACTAGGGACTTCTTATTGTCTACATATCACACATGTACTAATGTTTCGGTTAATACAATTATAGCATGACATATAAACATTTATCATAAACATAGAGATATAAATAATAACCACTTTATTATTGCCTCTAGGGCATATCTCCTTCACCATTTGCCTATCAAACTCAGGTGAAAGAGAGCCACCAACATCAACAACATCCCTCCTCTCAAAGCCAAGTGACAGACTTGACGGAGAAGCCACATCCAAGATCTCGTGCTGAGTCGGACCTCACTTCATCGATGAAAGGAGGCATCACCACATGACCGTCTAGTTCGCCCTAGCGTGTAGAGAAAAACAACCATAAAGGCCCGCTCCACTCGCGCCAACTTTACCAACATCAGGCGAAACCAATGGATTGTCAGGCATCCGGAAGAGCCTACCCAACGCATCTTCCGTCCGCTCCAGAAAGCCCCCAAATGCTAGCAACCAGCCGATAATGAAGAAATCCTCTTTTGAATTAGGTGACGCAATTTTGTTTAGATATGAATGCATCTACATATTAAAATGTATGTAGATACATCCATATCTAAATGTAGTTGTGCATCAACCAATTTAGAGCGAGATAGTATAAAGGATTAGATATTCAGGACGTCAGGAGGTAGAGGTGGATACTCAGGACGTCAAACTGCTAGAGGTAGAGGAGGACACACCGGAAACTCCGGTGGTCAGAGTGCACACATGGCGACTGAAGTGGACAATGGGACGTCAAAGGATGCAGAAGTGGATGGTGCTGCCTATGGAAACTTTGCTAACTTGGTCTCCATGGATGAAGGTAATTCTGAAAAAGCATCACTTGCTACTAATGAGAATGATACAAAATGGATTCTTGACTCTGGCGCATCTAAGCATGTTGCGGGTAAATTCGGTGTGTTTGAGTCTTACATTAAGCATCCTCCTACTCACAAAGGCACCATTCAAACTGTTGATGGTACAAAACAACGTGTTGTTGGAGAAGGCACAGTAAAGTGCACTTCAAACATCTCTTTATCATCTGTTCTACACGTCCCAACGTTTCCTGTTAATTTTCTCTCTCTGAGTGCTCTCATTGATGACATAGACTGTAGTGTGACTCTTAACAAGTTTGGTGTCGTGATTCAGGAGCGGGAGATGAGGCAGATGGTTGGGACTGGCACCAGGCGTAAGGGGCTCTGGTATGTGGAAAAAGGGGTGCAGCTAGAGTTGGTGTATGATGCAAACATGGAGGACAAGGAAAAAGAAGCTATGATCCATCACTGTAGGATGGGGCATGTGTCTTTCGATAAGATGAGTAGAATATTTCCTGATATTATGTGTGGAATAAGCAATGGCAAGTTAACATGTGATGCTTGCGAATATGCTAAAAATACAAGAGCCTCGTATGTGAGTAAGGGGCTTAGGAGCATATCTCATTTTATGCTTACTAGAGGATACCCCGCGCGTTGCTGCGGGAAGTTAAGCAAAAAAAACTATCTCGACTAAACATAACCTATATATCAGTATAAAGAATGCAATTATTTTTTAGTTCGCCCTGAATTATAATTCCCACCCACCTTCAAAAAATTCAAGAACGTTTGATAATTACTATCGAATGATTTGACTTGTTATAGCATGCTTTATTCCTATACAATGAAATCGCCATACTCTTATGTTTCGAAACGTTTTTGCTTGAGCAATAGCTCATATCAAACCATTACATGTAGCAGAAATAAGTGTAATTAAAGAACACATCTTTATGAGGCACTATATATAAGATAAAGCAACTCAATTTATAAATGTGAATGCCAAAAGTGATCAGCTATATAGGTATACATCTCCTTTACAGAACGTAGATGTAATCTGCTATGGATGATTATACTGTACACTTTTTCGTGAATACAAATTCCATGCATCCATATTCTGAGATGGATATGAAGACATTAATTAACAATACCATACAATGATCTGTCCCTTGCGGTGGTTTCTTTTCCTGTGATAAGATTGGAGTTGGAAAGAAAACACAGATACACATCTACTTTACCCTTTCCTGCGATCTTCGAATGACAAAGTTTTTGATTTTGCACGTGAGTATTAGAAGAATATATGAATCTACAGAGGATTATGCTTAACAAATGAGAATCATTACGAAGCCAACAAAATTCTAAAGAGAGTCATTTGCATGACCAAACTCACACCTTGACGGTTTGTGCTGAATCCTATGAATTGATTGAATAATCCTCCAGGAGCAAAACCAATTCCGCCCGAGCTTCCCAAGAGTTAAAGACAGATGGAAAATCAATGCAATCTAGTCATGGTTGCGTTGATATATACATATGCAAATGATCTGCATGTTTGTTGATGTCAACACTGTCTAGAATGTAGAGAAGATGGCTCATGGCTAGACTGCATCATGGTAGGTCTTGAAGCAATACACGATGGGATTGAGTAGAAGTTCTATTCATATATATAGAGAGGGGTAGAATAATTCGAGAGCAAAGAGATTATCAGGCAACCTCTGCGGGAATGGGACACCCGGGTAGAGGAATGGACTGGGCTATTAACTGTTCAGTTTTTAAAATCAATGTGTTGGGGTGTTTCAGTTTCCAATACATCAATGCCTAGTGTAAGTGGAGAAAATGAAGGGTGAAGAGGAGTACGTATCACTAGACCAGGGTCCATAGGTAAATACTTGAGGGAAAAATGATATTACTTAGGCCACTTGGGAAAAAAATGTGGATGGCTAAATGACATGGATCAATTAGAGACTTGCTGATGTGTATAGCCTGCATGTAGAGAGAAATAGTGTAGTGGGGGTCTCCTATTTACAAATAGAAGATTCATTCAGATATATGGACTTTCCCAGTGGTGTCAGTGAATGGAATGAAGTACTTTGTTACCTTTATTGACTGCTATTCTCGTATGACTTGGGTTTATTTGATGCGCCACAAGGATGAGGTGTTTCACTGCTTTCAGACCTTCCATGCATATGTAAAGAATCAGTTTCAAGTACAGGTGCAGGTGCTCAGGACTGACAATGGCACGGAGTATTTGAACACCATCTTTGGGGCCTTCTTGTCTGAACAAAGTATTCTTCATCAAACAACTTGCCCAGATACCCCTCCCCAAAACGGTGTGGCAGAGCGGAAAAACATACACGTTTTGGAAGTAGCTCGCTCGCTGATGTACACAATGAACGTGCCCAAGTTCCTGTGGAGTGAAGCAGTCATGACAGCAATTTTTTTGATTAACAGGACACCCTCCAGGATACTCGGTATGAAATCCCCATGCGAGTTGTTGTTTGGAAAAAATAAGATTGTTGTCCCTCCAAAATTATTTGGCAGTACATGCTTTGTTCGGGACCATAGACCATCAATTGGGAAGTTAGACCCATGAGCAGTAAAATGTGTTTTTGTTGGTTATTCATCTAGTCAGTAGGGGTATAAATGTTGGTGTTCCTCTGCAAAACGCATGTTTGTAAGTATGGATGTCACCTTCAGGGAATCCGAGCCATTCTATGGTGAGCAAACTGATCTGAGCTTGTTGTTTGCAGAACTTGACCAACTTCACTCTGTGCAAGATGGTCATGAGGGGGAGAAGGTAGTGTCTCACACTAAGGGCGATTCTATGGGTACTAAACCTGATGGTGATGTGCAGGTTCAAGTCCAACCAATAGTGGGTACGATTCTGCTTGATTCTCCCCATATTCCTGCTCCTGTTCAGGATTGGTGGCCACAGAATCTCCAAGTGTACACTCGACGGCAGCCACATGTGCAGGGGGAGCAGGAAGGTAGTGATGTGAGTTTATCTCACACAGTGGAACATCAGCCACATGTGTAGGGGGAGCAACAAGGCAGTGCTAGCAGCCCATCTGACACAGTGAATCTGCCAATTGCATTGCGAAAGGAGACACGTGAAGCAGCCAGAAAGGGTGAAGTGGCAAGGAAGGCTCTTTGTGAAATGCATGCTCTACAAACTGTTTCTGATGAACATGACATTAGAAAATTTGTTTCTTACAAGGCTTTGTCTCCTTCCTATAGAGCTTTTGTGGCATCTTTACAAATCGTGTCAATTCCAAACGATTGGAAGACAACAAAGCAACATCCGAAGTGGCGCGAAGCGATGATAGAAGAGTTGGAAGCACTGAAGAAAAACAAGACATATGTGCTAACCACATTGCCAGCAGGGAAAAAGGTAGTGAGTTGTAAGTGGATCTATACTGTGAAGCAGAATCCTGAAGGGAAGATAGAAAGGTATAAGGCCAGATTGGTCGCTAGAGGGTTTAGTCAAACTTATGAAATTGACTACGATGAGACGTTTGCTCCAATGGCGAAGATGAACACAGTAAGAATATTGGTTTCATGTGCTGCTAACTTTGGGTGGAAGTTCCATCAATTAGATGTCAAGAATGCCTTCTTACATGGTGACCTGCAGGAAAAAGCGTACATGGAGATACCACCAGGTTTTGGTACCTCACGGACCAAGGGAAAAGTATGCAGGCTGAAGAAATCCTTGTATGGTCTGAAGCAATCTCCAAGGGCATGGTTTGATAGGTTTAGACGAGTTGTGTGTGGTATGAGGTATGGTCAATGTAATGGTGACCACATTGTGTTCTATAGACACGCTGAGCAGAGGATCACCATTCTTGCAGTTTATGTGGATGACATTATCATCACTGGAGATGACCAAGAGGAAATAAAGAGATTGAAGGAGTGTCTTAGCAAGGAGTTTCGGGTGAAAGATTTGGGCAACCTAAAATATTTCCTTAGCATAGAAATGGCTCGGACAGAGAAGGGAATATCTTTATGTCAACGAAAATACACCCTAGATCTCTTGAGTGACATGGGCATGATGGGATGTCGTTCGGCCCCTACCCCAATTGAACAAAATCATCAAGTGATTGCACAATCAGGTGAGCTAGTGAATAAGGAAAATTATCAGAAATTGGTTTGGAGACTCTTGTACTTGTGTCATACCAGGCCTGACATTACATATGTCGTGGATGTGGTGAGCAGATACATGCATGAACCAAGGAGTGGGCATCTTGATATAGTGCATAGAATCTTGAGATACTTTAAGGGAACTCCGGGAAAGGGGTTGTGGTTTGCAAAGAGTGGGCACCTTGAGGTGGATGGCTATAGCGACTCTGATTGGGCTGGTTGTCGAGATGATAGAAGATCAACGTCAGGCTATTGTGTGTTTGTGGGAGAAAATCTAGTGTCATGGAGAAGCAAGAAACAAACCGTTGTGTCCAGATCAACGGCAGAAGCTGAATATAGAGCTTTATCTAAAGGGGTGTGTGAGATGCTTTGGGTGAAGCATCTCCTGAGCGAGTTGAAGCTTCTCAGAAAGGGGCCCTTGAGAGCTTGGTGTGACAATCAGTCAGCCATAAGTATTGCAAATAATCCAGTCCAACATGATAGGACAAAACATGTGGAAATTGATCGCTTCTTCATTAGAGAGAAACTTGATGCTGGGATCATCAGCCTTACTCATGTCAGTTCTGGGAAGCAAATTGCTGATTGCTTGACAAAGGGACTGGGAACAAGGGAATGCAACTTGGCATGTGACAAGATGAGATTGATAGATATCTACCATCCATCTTGAGGGGGAGTGTTGAACACTAGACATGTTTCTGGCCCAAGTGGCCCAACCTCATATGTGTGCTGACCTATAAAAGGAGGGAGCTGGAGGAGAGCTAACCCTAAGACAGAAAAATCACACCAGTCACCAGAGACCAAGAGGAGAGGAGGTGAGCTGCTACTCCATCACCAAGATGAGGTGAGCTGCTGCTCCAACAGAAGTTGTCAATGATGTATCCTACATACGTATAAAATTGTAATGCGACTTTTTATAATTATGGTCTACACAAAAATAATAAAAAGAAAATATTTGTTGGAGATTTGAAAATGTGCATTGTTCACCATACTCATATACATACATTTTAAATTTTATGTAGTTCAAAATATGAACTAGTTCAAATTGATATTTTGCACGCCGTAGGATATATTGCTGTCTACAGCTAGATGCCTAGATTTTTCAAAAAAGAAAACTAAGAGACATGATTTTTCGATTTTTCTCGGATGTCCCCGAAGGGACATGATTTTTCGATTTTGTAAATATCGGAGTCACCGGAGCCTAGGAGGCAGAAATCTCCACTCTTGAGCTTTGAACTTTATTCGTTGCGATCAAGTTTATCACCAACTGCTTAATTTCTTGGTTAAACGCAACGCCGCTGCTCGTAATGGTAGATAGTACGATTCAACAAATTAA
Organism: Lolium rigidum; assembly: GCF_022539505.1. Classification (NCBI taxonomy): domain Eukaryota; kingdom Viridiplantae; phylum Streptophyta; class Magnoliopsida; order Poales; family Poaceae; genus Lolium; species Lolium rigidum. Next base: position 129,321,834 of record NC_061512.1, read on the forward strand.
TTAGTTGTACACACTCTTTGGTCAGCATATACTCCCAGGCTGTGGTGGTAAAAACTGCAGTATCAATCGCTAATTTGCAAACTTTTTGGGACTACGAATTTAAATTAGTGCTAATCTGCATCTTCAGGAAACTATGATTTACCGAAGTTTAATTTACAAATCAGCTAAATGAATCAGTTTACAAGCAAGGGTAGTATAGTACTATCCGATGGTAAGTTCAGCCTGTTGGCGTGGCCGCCTTGGTGGTTGCCCTTGCCGCATGGCGGCCTCCGGCTGCACCACCACGGCCTCGCCGACGTTGAACTCCGACGAAGCCATCGACCCCGCGGCCGGCGCCGCCGCCGCCCTCCCGTAGGACTGCACCACCAGCACCGATGCCGTGGTCTGGAAGTCCCTGGACGCCAGCAGGTCCCCAATGGGTCCCAGCTCCGGGCACTCGCTCCAGTCCGCCATCCCCGCCGTCAGCCCTGATCCCCCCGGCGTCTTTCCCACCACGAACAGGTCCTTCCCGGCCTCCTCCACGTTCCGTATCTCCGCCACCATCTCGTTCGCGTTGAACACCCCGCGCTCACAGTACTCCACGCCCCCGCCGCCGGCGGCGTTGGCCCGCTCCAAGAACTCCCGGAAGCACCCGTCGTCGGCCTTGCGCTCCTTGAGCGCGTCGAACTCGCTCGCCGTGTAGCTGCCGGCCCTGCCCTTCTGCACGAACCGGAGCACGGTGAGGTCCACGGCCGGGTTGCGCGCCATGCGGGTGGCCAGCGCCACCACCTCCCGGTCGTCGCGCCCGCCGAAGAAGAGCGCCGCCACGCGGTACACGCCGCCGGATCCACCTGCTGGCATGCCGAGGCCGCGGTCGACGAGGATGCCCACGGTGCACGGCGAGCAGGACTGCACGCTGACGTTCAGTTCCTGGAGCGCCGGGTGGGACACCTCCATGCCGCCGTCCACGGTCCGGTGCTTGTGGAACGGGAGCAGGATGAGCGCCGAGTGCTGGTCCTCGGCGGCGGCGGTCACGTCCTCGTGCATGGACTCGTACCGCGACACGGCTGCCATGGTGCGCACCGACACGCCCCCCACGACATGGTTCTCCTCGTAGGCCTTGAAAGCGTGCGCGATGTGCTTGAACTGCATCTCCACGTGGCTCCGGCCGTGGGCCGAGATCTCCGAGGAGGAGGACGCGGGGGCAGAGGCGTTGATGAGGAGGAGCGCCGAGGAGCGGCCGGCGAACTCGATGAGGTGCAGGGCGTGGACGGCGACGGGCGAGCGACTGGAGGACGACATAATGTCGATGAGCGTGATGGCAGCGGGAGCGTCGCGGGGCACGTGCACGCAGGCCAGCACGCGGAGCTCGGCGTCCGGCTGCGCCCACGCCACGGTGCGGCGCTTGTAGAAGACGAGCCGGCGCGCGGGCTTGACAACCATGGCCAGAAGCGGGCTCACCAGCGCCGTGATCAGCGCCGACATGAACACCAGCACCGTGAACGACTGGTCGCTCATAATCTGCATGCATTGACGAATCAATCATCATTTTTACTAATCGCAGCAATTGTCAACTCTTTGGTGAAATAGTAGAATCAATCTGCATAGTAACCTTTTTGTTCCTTGCAATGTTGAGGATGACGAGCTCAATGACCCCCTTGGTGTTGAGCAGGAGCCCGATGGACGTGCCGTCGTGCAGCGGCATGCCGAACCCCGCAGCCACGCCCACGGCGGCTGCCACCTTCAGCACCGCTGCAGCAATTGCGGCGATCATCAGCAACACCGCAGCGCTCATGCTGGTGACCTTGGCGGTGTCCGTGCGGAGGCCGGACATGGCGAAGAATAGGGGAAGCAGATTCCCCACCACGAAGTCCTCCACCTTCTCCACCAGCTCCACGCCGACGGGCCCGTTGGGCACGGCGAGCCCGAAGACGAAGGCGCCGAAGATGGCGTGCGTACCCCCGGCGTCCGCCACGAGCGCCGCCACCATCACGCCGACAAGCACCGCGCACTCGCGCATCTCGCCGACCGCCTCCCCCTCGGAGGCCCGCTTCGCCAGCCGCACGAGGGCCGGACGAACGACGAGGAAGCCCGCGGCGAAGATGAATACGCCCGACGCGAGCGTCCACACGGACGGAAGCACGCCGCCGCTGCGCGCGTCCGAGAGAGCGGTGGCGACGGTGAGCCCTGACCACGCGAGCGTGTCGTTGACGAGGGAGGCGGAGAGGGTGAGCTGTCCGACGTCGGTGCCGGCGAGCTTGAGCTCGGCTATGTTGCGGGCGAGCACGGAGAACGCGGTGGAGGAGAAGGAGGCGCCGAGAAAGATGGGGAAGGAGAGGGCGTTGAGGACGCTGTCCTTCTGCTTGCGGGTGTCGTCGGTGCTTAGGGCCATGTAGCCGACCGTGACGCCGATGAGGAAGGGTGGGAGCGCAGACGCGCCGGCGAACCAGAAGCTGCGGTGGCCGGCACGGGTGATAGTGGGGAGCTCGATCTCGACGCCGATGGTGAAGGTGTAGTAGATGAGGCCTAGGAGCGCCATGGAGTCGAGGACGAAGATGCTGCGCGTGGGGAAGACGATGTTGGTGAAGTGCGGGAACCGGCCCAGCACGGAAGGCCCCAGCACGAAGCCGCCCTGCAATGCAAGAATAAAACAGTTCGTGTCATCGTCACCGTCGTCGGCATTGATGCATTGATGCATTATGCATGCATGCATGTGGTGATCATGGAGACCGACGTACGAGTATCTCTGAGATGTAGCGGGGGAGGCCGAGCGGGGAGATGAGGAAGGTGGCGGCGCGGGTGGTGAAGGTGATGAGGAGCATCTGGAAGAGGAGGAGCGGGAGGGAGAAGTCGAGAGGGTTGTCGCCGGCCCAGATGCCGCTCATGGTGATCTTGCTCGGGTAGAAGCAGAAGAGGTGCGTCCTGTTCGGCGACATCATGTGGTCCCATAGGTCCAACAGAGGGTCGCTCACCGCCGCCGACGACGTCATTTTCCCGTCGTTGGCCGGCCGTTCTACTCCGACTCCGGCGATGGTCCGATTGTGACGGCTTGGATGGTGACGCACTGATCGACTGGCTGCATGGCGAGGAAGGCGATGGTGTGGTGACCGGTGAGGAGTGATTATTGGAATGCACAGTAACCTTGAATGTGCATGCGCATGCAAATTTTGCTTATTCTCAAGTATCCGTGAATGATTGAGGCTTGTGTTTTGAGGCGACTGCCGTGAGAAGCGGGCTGCATGATTGCAAAGTAGTGGTCAATAACCAACTAGATCGATGGAGCACATGGATATTGTGCGAGGCTCAAAATTCTGACAAAGAAGAATGTTTTACTCCCCCCATTCAAATTAATTAACTTAATTTTATGTAGATACAGTGTATTTAGATCTAAAATATTTTTTAATAATCGACGTTTTATTACTTTAGTTAAAGCATTACACATATCCTCTGCATAGCTAAGATACACATATCCATTCTAATCCACAGGTTACAACCAAAAATAAAAGAGGCATTGAACTAGTATTCAAAGAAGAAACATAAAAGGACTAAGGGTGACTTTTTTTGGGCTTCTGCTTATGCATAAGCTAGCTTCTAAAAAATGGTGGGGGAAAACTGTGGTGGCAAGAAGCTACTGGAAACTAGTTCCTCCTATTCTTTTGGGCTTCTATACATTTAGCTTATTTGATGTATTGAGTTGTGAAATATCTGTAATAACCCTAGATACATAACAATATCAGTAAATCGATCTCATCATCCACCATATCCAGGGAACAACTAATCACAAAGATCAAATCATTAGCATATCATCCATTTATACCCAGATAAGACTGGGCATAAAGAGGTCTTGATACTCCACAACATAAAAGGACTAAGACACGGGAGGGTTAATCCGTATATCACGTTGCCATCTATGTTTATAAAAAATATCTCCCGCAACATCCTCTAATTATTTTCATACATTCATAAAGAGGTCTTGATACTCCACACGCTGTAGAGGTGACCTCAAACAAAGCGTAGTTGTGCACCGGTAAATAACCCGCATAAGAGAAGCATTTTTTATTATTAAAAGTCCTATCGTTTCTACATAGCCAAAGCGACCAAACAACAATAATCACTCCCACCCTAATAAGTAGCTTAAACCTAGAATCCACACCATTAAACCAATTGCCGCATATATTCGAAACATTGTGTGATGGGTATAAGGTAGAACTTAAATAGATGGCTGACCATATAGATCTAGAAAATTTCCGCCGGAAGAAAAGGATGTTTTATAACCTCATCCTGATGACAAAAGACACACGTTTTCCTTCCTTGCCAATTGCGATTAGCAAGATTATCTTTGGTAAAAATTACCTCTCGACGCAAATACCACACACAAAAAATTAATTTTCAGCGGGATCTTCATCTTTCCAGTTTCCTTATTGTTATCAACTAAACCATCATGTTGGATTAAACATTATACAAAGAAGCCACCGAAACAAAAGAAACATTCACAATAAGATTTCAGCGAAATACATCAGATCCTTGCATCAAGTGGACTGAATCCAGCTGCAACAATGCATACCACTGCGCTTTTGAACGACACATTCGTTGAAGAGAGCTCTCCAACACCTTAGCGTGTGTATCACCTTTGTATCGCACGATGTTGTATAATGTCAGATATTAATCACGGAGAGTGGCATTGCGAAGCCACTTATCCTTCCAGAATCTAATCCCCGACCAATCCCTAATACCAAAAGCCCCATATGGGAAGAAAAACTTCTTCGTCGCCATAATACCAGCCCAAAAATGCGAGTCTCCGGGTTTGCAATGCAACTGAGACATCGGGTTTGAACCAACATACTTTTTTCTAAGGAGGGTTTGCCATGTCTCATTCTCAGTAAGTAGTTTGAATAACCATTTACCAAGTAGGGCATGCTTTTTATCTCAAGGTCTTAAATTCCAAGACCCCTGTGATCTTTGGGGTGATAGACCAATCTTTTCAAGACTCCTTTTGGCAGTTGGAAGAAAGATATCATATACAATATCATTTTTTCTTAATACTGAATTAATAAGAACCAATCTTCTACCCTGCAGGGATGGTAATTTTCCTTTCTGACTACTTAATCTAATTTGTAATCGTTCCTCCACCATTTTCCATTCGGCATTTGTAAGTCTCCGATAATGAATCGAAATACCTAAATACCTAATAGGAAACTAGCCTTACCCGCAAGCAAATAGTTCAACATACAAGTGGGCATCTGCTTGAGCCTCGCCAAAACAAAACAACTCACACTTACAGAAATTTATCTTCAGACCCGACGATTTCTAAAAAGTTGAGAGAATTAACTTCAGGTTTTTTACTTTTTGATCTCATGTTACGTAACAAGAATTGTGTCGTCGACGTATTGAAGGATGGATAATCAACCATCTACCAGATGGGGAATCACACCTTCAATTTGTTCATCACACTTTGCGCGTTCAATCATGATAGTAAGGATATCCGCCACTATATCAAATAGCATTGGTGATCATGGATCGCCTTTCCTAGCCCTTTCTTGGTATGAAAATATTTGCCCATGTCATCATTGACTTTAATAGCAACACTTCCTTTCGAGACAAATCTATGGATTAACGCACGCCACTCATCCGAAAAATATTTCATTCTTAGGGTTTGCTGAAGGAAAGAGCGGACCACTTGACCTTATCGTAGGCCTTCTCAAAATCTATTTTTAAGATGACCCCATTCAAGTTTTCCGATGTAGTTCGTGGACCGTTTCATGAAGGATAACCGCCCGATCAAGAATCGTACACCCTTGCATAAAAGTGCTCTGAGAAGGGAGAACTACATGGCCAGCCACCGAGTCCAAACTTAATGTAGCGACTTTGGTGAATACTATTTTTAAGCTAACATTAAGAAGACAGATAGGACGAAACTATTGGATCATTTCTGCTTCATTGACTTTAGGCAATAAAATTATATCACCAAAGTTTAGGCAGAAGAGCTCTAGTTGTCCGGTATGAAGGAAACCAAACAAAACTAGCAAGTCAGACTTTATGATTTCTCAGAAAGACTGATAGAACGCGGATGGGAAGCCATCGGGATCAGGGGCTTTATCATGTTCTATCTGGAAAGCTGCTTTTCTTACTTCATCATTGATATAAGGTGCCATAAGTAAGTTGTTTTCCTCATCGAAAACCCGAGGGATATCGTCAGTTCTGAACTCATCCAGAGAGAAGTTTCCTTCCTCGGAAGCATCGAACAAGACCTTGTAATAATTAGTAATATACAAGTTTAAATTTACATGGCCTTCAATTGTACCCTCATCCTGAACTGGAGAAGGAATAAGTTTCTTCCTATGTCTACCATTGGCAACACTATGAAAGTATCTTGTATTCGAATCCCTTTCAAGAATAAATTAGCTTTTTAGCTCAATCTCTTGTGCGGTCAGTGAACGAACTTCTCCTAAAGCCTTGAGGTCGTCTATAGTAGACGAAATATGTTGGTTTTCTATCTTAAGTAAATCTGTTGTGTGACGAGCCCAGCCTGAAAGGTGTTTGCGTAAGGTATGCATTTTTATTATTCCACCTATGCATCGGAGTATCACCAGAAATAGGTATTTCCCAAAATATCATGACCATCTCCTGAAAACCATTTTTTGCAACCACCCAAGTTCAAATTTGAGCCAGCGAGTCAACGTAGGTCTTGTTTAGATACATCTGTATCTGGATAAAATTGAGTCAATTAATTTGGATCGGAGGGGGCAATTACGATGGGTGTCAAAATATTCGTTACCTTTAAATTTTGATCTAGGTTCAAACTAGTATATTGAAACCAAATTTAAATTAATTCAAAGCTCATTATAATAAGTGAATTATGATAGACCACAATTTAAATGAATTTCCGGAGTCTTTGAAATTTTGGAACTATGATGAGGTCCAAAAAGAAATTAGTGTGAATTATTTTTTCCAAATGTTTGAACTTTTGGAATTTCAGTGAGGTCCAAAGTGTTTCGTAAATTTCTTTTAATCTTGCCGGATCATTCAACCAACGGTCCCAACACTAACCCTAGTTTTGCTTTCCTTTTCCAAACCCAAGTCTCCACCACTCTATTTTGTTCTTGCGTGCCCCTCTCATCACCTTATGACCGCTACTTTTTATTTCTTTGGAGCGGAGGGACCTCATTTTGTACTCCTCCGTTCCATATTAGCCATGGCTGATTTAAATGAATCTAGACACATTTTGATTTTATGTATAGATATAACTGATCTGCGACAATTAATATGAAATAGAGGGGGCAACAAACATATACTACATATACTTGCATGTGCATGGCATATAAATTTAGCAAAACATTCACTTGCAAAATTTGACAAAAACAGTAAAAAAAGAAATGGATATCAGTAACTACAGCATTGAATAAACTATCACATATCTTATGACAAATCTATTGATATTAATTTAGTACTCACTCCAGCCCTAAATACTTGTTGCAGGTTCTTATGCGACAAGATTCGTTGGACCTGCGAAAAGTATTTAGGGCTAGATGAGAGTATTATATATCTTTGTATTTTTTATAATTTCACCGTTGATGCATGTAAAATGCATACATGAACTTTGCACTTTATTGGCACATATTACCACATATTTGCATCTTATATAACGTTATTTTTATGTTTTATATTTTTTTCGGAGATTTTTTAAACAATCCCCTCTCCTCCGGTTCTAATTCTGTTTAGCGGAAAACGCCTCTTTTTAGTATTTTTGACTTTACAAGAGCTACGAGACTCGAAAAAGGGCAAGATCAGGGGCGACACACTTCGGAAATTTCGAGACGAACAAAATGAGCTAAAGTGGGACCCTAGGAGATCAACAAGCAGGGAATAATGCCAGGTGGCACGCCCCGGAGGAGGGCACGCCACATGTGCTCTTTTTCGCGTCGTCCATCCGATTCGCCTCAATCTCATGCCCACCGAATTGTTTTGACCTAAAAACCAATATATATAGGACCCCTAGGTGTTTCGTCGAGGCTACGGCGGCGGAGATAAAAAACACATAAACAGAGAGTCAGCAGTTCACCGGCGGCGGAGATCGGAGGGGGGAAACGCTGCCGGAATCGCCTCCGGTGGACTCCACCCCCTCCTGTGTGGCCATCTTCATCAACATCATCATCTCCATCACCATCTATAGAACTGTGGTTCAATGTCTAGTCGTGTTCAGAAACACCAGGCGTAGCTCTCTCGAAATGTCCGAAATGGCGACTGGTGACATGCCCTGACTCCACCCAAATCCCCAATTCAATCTCCCTTCTCTAGCCAAATCTCTCCAATCAAACCACAAATCCTTCGTCTCTAGGCCTTCTTCTACCCACTTCAAACCCAATTTCGAGTTCTCACCCTCTCTCTCTCCACCTCTTCCCCAACCTTATCCGTTCTAATGGAAGCAGACGCAGAGAAGAACATCAATCAACAAGAGGAACCTGATGAGGGAGTTCCAGATTTGGCCCTCACGATGCAGGCGATGAGCCTATCGGATCCAGGGCTAGGAAGAATCCATGAGAATCAAGAGATCAAGAAAGAAATCTTGGATTTCTCTTGCTGCCTGATCATGAAGGTGGCATCTACAGCCGCAAATCCAAGATCCCTCTCACAGCATGTGCTGCAAGAAGCCATGGCCAGAGTGTGGAAGGACAAATATCAAGGTTCCTAGCTCTGTTTTCATGGCACATTTTAAGTCTCAAGAGGATTTAGTCTCAGTTTATATAAAACAGCCATGGGCAGTGATGGCGTGTAAGCACACGTCCGTTGGGAACCCCAAGAGAAAGGTGTGATGCGCACAGCAGCAAGTTTCCCTCAGTAAGAAACCAAGGTTATCGAACAAGTAGGAGTCAAGGAGCACGTGAAGGTTGTTGGTGGCGGAGTGTAGTGCATCGCAACACCAAGGATTCCAGCGCCAACGTGGAACCTACACAACACAATCAAAGTACTTTGCCCCAACGTAACAGTGAGGTTGTCAATCTCACCGGCTTGCTGTAAACAAAGGATTAGATGTATAGTGTGGATGATGATATTTGTTTGCGAAGAACAGTAAAGAACAATTGGAGTAGATTGTATTTCAGATGTAAAGAATTGGACCGGGGTCCACAGTTCACTAGTGGTGTCTCTCCCATAAGATAAACAGATGTTGGGTGAAAAAATTACAGTTGGGCAATTGACAAATAAAGAAGGCATAACAATGCACATACATATAGCATGATGAGTACTATGAGATTTAATCAGGGCATTACGACAAAGTACATAGACCGCTATCCAGCATGCATCTATGCCTAAAAAGTCCACTTTCAGGTTATCATCCGAACCCCTTCCAGTATTAAGTTGCAAACAACAGACAATTGCAATAAGTATGGTGCGTAATGTAATCACCAAAAATATCCTTAGACAAAGCATCGATGTTTTATCCCTAGTGGAAACAACACATCCACAACCTTAGAACTTTCTGTCACTGTCCCAGATTTAATGGAGGCATGAACCCACTATCGAGCATAAATACTCCCTCTTGGAGTCACAAGTATCAACTTGGCCAGAGCCTCTACTAGCAACGGAGAGCATGCAAGAACATAAACAACATATATGATAGATTGATAATCAACTTGACATAGTATTCAATATTCATCGGATCCCAACAAACACAACATGTAGGATTACAAATAGATGATCTTGATCATGATAGGCAGCTCACAAGATCTAACATGATATCACAATGAGGAGAAGACAACCATCTAGCTACTGCTATGGACCCATAGTCCAGGGGTGGACTACTCACTCATCGATCCGGAGGCGATCATGGCGATGAAAAGACCTCCGGGAGATGATTCCCCTCTCCGGCAGGGTGCCGGAGGCGATCTCCTGAATCCCCCGAGATGGGATTGGCGGCGGTGGCGTCTCTGGAAGGTTTTCCGTATCGTGGCTCTCGGTACTGGGGGTTTCGCGACGAAGGCTTTAAGTAGGCGGAAGGGAAGGTCAGGAGGCGTCACGGGGGCCCCACACGCTAGGGCCGCGCGGGCCCCCTCTAGGCCGCGCCGCCCTAGTGTGGCGGCGCCCCGTGGCCCCACTTCGTGTCTCCTCCGGTCATCTGGAAGCTTCGTGGAAAAATAGGCCCCCAGGCGTTGATTTCGTCCAATTCCGAGAATATTTCCTTACTAGGATTTCTGAAACCGAAAACAACGAGAAAACAACAATCGGCTCTTCGGCATCTCGTCAATAGGTTAGTGCCGGAAAATGCATAATAATGACATATAATGTGTATAAAAAATGTGAGTATCATCATAAAAGTAGCATGAAACATAAGAAATTATAGATACGTTTGGGACGTATCAAGCATCCCCAAGCTTAGTTCCTACTCGCCCTCGAGTAGGTAAACGATAACAAAGATAATTTCTGAAGTGACATGCTATCATAATCTTGATCATACTATTGTAAAGCATATGAGATGAATGCAGCGATTCGAAGCAATGATGAAGATAATGAGTAAACAAATGAATCATATAGCAAAGACTTTTCATGAATAATACTTTCAAGACAAGCATCAATAAGACTTGCATAAGAGTTACTCATAAAGCAATAGATTCAAAGTAAAGGCATTGAAGCAACACAAAGGTAGATATAAGTTTCAGCAGTTGCTTTCAACTTCAACATGTATATCTCATGGATAATCGTCAACACAAAGTAATATAACAAGTGCAATAGGTAAACATGTAAGAATCAATGCACACAGTTGATACAAGTGTTTGCTTCTAAGATAGAAAGAATAGGTGAACTGACTCAACAATAAAGTAGAAGATAGGCCCTTCGCAGAGGGAAGCATTGATTACTATATTTGTGCTAGAGCTTTTCATTTTGAAAACATAGAAACAATTTTGTCAACGGTAGTAATAAAGCATATGTGTTATGTATAAGATATCCTATAAGTTGCAAGCCTCATGCATAGTATACCAATAGTGCTCGCACCTTGTCCTAATTAGCTTGGATTAACATGGATTATCATTGCATAGCATATGTTTCAACCAAGTGTCACAAAGGGGTACCTCTATGCCGCCTGTACAAAGGTCTAAGGAGAAAGCTCGCATTGGATTTTTCGCTTTTGGTTATTCTCAACTTAGACATCCATACCGGGACAACATAGACAACAGATAATGGACTCCTCTTTAATGCATAAGCATTCAACAACAGTTAAAATTCTCATAAGAGATTGAGGATTAATTGTCCAAACTGAAACTTCCACCATGAATCATGGCTTTAGTTAGCGGCCCAATGTTCTTCTCTAACAATATGCGTACTAAAACCATATGATCATGAAAATCGCCCTTACTTCAGACAAGACGAACATGCATAGCAACTCACATGATATTCAACAAAGGTAAAAGTTGATGGCGTCCCCAGAAACATGGTTACCGCTCAACAAGCAACTTATTAAGAAATAAGACACATAAGTACATATTCTTCACCACAATAGTTTTTAGGCTATTTTTCCCATGAGCTATATATTGCAAAGACAAAGGAATAGAATTTTAAAGGTAGCACTCAAGTAATGTACTTTGGAATGGCAGAAAAATACCATGTGGTAGGTAGGTATGGTGGACACAAATGGCATGGTTATTGGCTAAAGGATTTGGATGCACGAGAAGAATTCCTCTCAATACAAGGCTAGGCTAGCAAGGTTGTTTGAAGCAAACTCAAGTATAAAAGGTGCAGCAAAGCTCACATATGAACATATTGTAAGTATTATAAGACTTTACATTGTCTCCTTGTTGTTCAAACACCTTAACCGAGAAAATATCTAGACTCTAGAGATCAATCATGCAAACCAAATTTTAACAAGCTCTATGTAGTTCTTCATTAATGGGTACAAGGTACATGATGCAAGAGCTTAAACATGATCTATATGAGCACAACAATTGCCAAGTATCAAATTATTCAAGACATTATACCATTTACCACATGCGGTATTTTTCGTTTCCAACCATATAACAATGAATGAAGTAGTTCAAATTTCGCAATGAACATTAAAGATAAAGCTAAGAACATATGTGTTCATACGAAACAACGGAGCGTGTCTCTCTCACAAACAAAGAATGCTAGGATCCGAATTTATTCAAACAAAAACAAAAATAAAAACAAACAAACGCTCCAAGTAAAGCACATAAGATGTGACGGAATAAAAATATAGTTTCACTAGAGGTGACCTGATAAGTTGTCGATGAAGAAGGGACGCCTTGGGCATCCCCAAGCTTAGATGCTTGAGTCTTCTTAAAATATGCAGGGATGAACCACGGGGGCATCCCCAAGCTTAGACTTTTCACTCTTCTTGATCATATTGTATCATCCTCCTCTCTTGACCCTTGAAAACTTCCGCCACACCAAACTCAAAACAAACTCATTAGAGGGTCAGTGCACAATTCATATATTCAGAGGTGACATAATCATTCTTAACACTTCTGGACATTGCACAAAACTACTGAAAGTTAATGGAACAAAGAAATCCATCAAACATAGCAAAACAGGCAATGCGAAATAAAAGGCAGAATCTGTCAAAACAAAACAGTCCGTAAAGACGAATTTTTGAGAGGTACCAGACTTTCTCAGATGAAAATTACCAAATTGAATGAAAGTTGCGTACATATCTGAGGATCACGCACGTAAATTGGCAGATTTTTATAAATTTTCTACATCAGGGGCGGCTCAATTTCGTGACAGCAAGAAATCTGTTCCTACGCAGTAATCCAAATCTAGTATTGACTTTACTATCAAAGACTTTACTTGGCACAACAATGTAATAAAATAAAGATAAGGAGAGGTTGCTACAGTAGTAACAACTTCCAAGACTCAAATATAAAATAAAGTGCAGAAGTAAAATAATGGGTTGTCTCCCATAAGCGCTTTTCTTTAACGCCTTTCAGCTAGGCGCAGAAATGTGTATCAAGTATTATCAAGAGACAAAGCATCAACATCATAATTTGTTCTAATAATAGAATCATAAGGTAACTTCATTATCTTTCTAGGGAAGTGTTCCATACCTTTCTTAAGAGGAAATTGATATTTAATATTACCTTCCTTCATATCAATGGTAGCACCAACAGTTCGAAGAAAAGGTCTTCCCAATATAATGGGACAAGATGCATTGCATTCAATATCCAAGACAACAAAATCAACGGGGACAAGGTTATTGTTAACCATAATACGAACATTATCAATTCTCCCCAAAGGTTTCTTTATAGCATTATTAGCAAGATTAACATCCAAATAACAATTTTTCAATGGTGGCAAGTCAAGCATATTATAAATCTTCTTAGGCATAACAGAAATACTTGCACCAAGATCACATAAAGCATTACAATCAAAATCATTGACCCTCATCTTAATGATGGGCTCCCAACCATCTTCTAACTTCCTAGGAATAAAAGTTTCAAGTTTTAGTTTCTCCTCTCTAGCTTTTATGAGAGCATTTGTAATATGTTTTGTAAAGGCCAAATTTATAGCACTAGCATTGGGACTTTTACAAGTTTTTGTAAGAACTTTATAACTTCAGAGATGTGACAATCATAAAAATCTAAACCATTATGATCTACAGCAATGGGATCATTGTCCCCAATATTTTGAAAAATTTCAGCAGTTTTATCACGAACAGTTTCAGCAGTTTCAGGTAATTTTGCACGCCTTGCACTAGGAGTAGAAACATTGCCTACACCAATTATTTTACCATTGATAGTAGGGGGTGTAGCAACATGTGAAGCATTGTCATTACTAGTGGTGGTAATAGTCCAAACTTTAGCTACATTATTCTCTTTAGCTAGTTTTTCGTTTTCTTCTCTTTCCCACCTAGCATGCAATTCAGCCATCCATCTAATATTTTCATTAATTCGAACTTGGATGGCATTTGCTGTAGTAACAATTTTATTATCATTATCCTTATTAGGCATAACTTTCAATTTTAAAAGATCAACATCGGAGGCAAGTCTATCAACCTTAGAAGCAAGAATATCAATTTTATCAAGCTTTTCCTCAACAGATTTGTTAAAAGCGGTTTGTGTACTAATAAATTCTTTAAGCATGGCTTCAAGACCAGGGGTACGCTCCTATTATTGTTGTATGAATTCCCATAAGAATTACCATAACTATTACCATTAGCGAAGGATATGGCCTATAGTTGTTACCAGAATTATTCCTATAAGCATTGTTGTTGAAATTATTATTTTTAATGAAATTCACATCAACATGTTCTTCTTGGGCAACCAATGAAGCTAAAGGAACATTATTAGGATCAACATTAGATCTACCATTCACAAGCATAGACATAATAGCATCAATCTTATCACTCAAGGAGGAGGTTTCTTCAACGGAATTTACCTTCTTACCTTGTGGAGCTCTTTCCGTGTGCCATTCAGAGTAATTTATCATCATATCATCTAGAAGCTTTGTTTCCGCCCCCAAAGTGACGGACATAAAGGTACCTCCAGCAGCTGAATCCAATAGGTTCTGCGAAGAAAAATTCAGTCCTGCATAAAAGGTTTGGATGATCATCCAAGTAGTTAGTCCATGGGTAGGGCAATTCTTCACCAAAGATTTCATGCTCTCCCATGCTTGAGCAACATGTTCATTATATAATTGCTTAAAATTCATTATGCTACTTATCAAAGATATAATTTTAGCGGGAGGATAATATCTACCAATAAAAGCATCTTTACATTTAGTCCAAGAATCAATACTATTTCTAGGCAGAGATAGCAACCAATCTTTAGCTCTTCCTCTTAAGGAGAAAGGAAACAATTTCAATTTTATTATGTCACCATCTACATCCTTATACTTTTGCATTTCACATAGTTCAACAAAATTATTAAGATGGGCAGCGAGCATCATCGGAACTAACACCGAGAAAATTGCTCTCTCATAACAAGATTCGGTAAAGCGGGTTTAATTTCAAAGAATTCTCGTTGTAGTAGCGAGTGGAGCAATAGGTGTGCATAAGAAATCATTATTATTTGTGCTAGTGAAGTCACACAACTTAGTATTCTCAGCAGTACCCATTTTAGCAGTTGTAAATAAAGCAAACTAAATAAAGTAAATGCATGTAACTAATTTTTTTGTGTTTTTGATATAGAGAACAAGACAGTAAATAAAGTAAAACTAGCAACTATTTTTTTATTTATTTTTGATATAAGAGCAAACAAAGCAGTAAATAAAGTAAAGTAAAGCAAGACAAAAACAAAGTAAAGAGATTGGATGTGGGAGACTCCCCTTTCAGCGTGTCTTGATCTCCCCAGCAACGGCGCCAGAAATTTGCTTGATGGCGTGTAAGCACACGTCCGTTGGGAACCCCAAGAGGAAGGTGTGATGCGCACATCAGCAAGTTTCCCTCAGTAAGAAACCAAGGTTATCGAACCAGTAGGAGTCAAGGAGCACGTGAAGGTTGTTGGTGGCGGAGTGTAGTGCGGCGCAACACCGGGGATTCCGGCGCCAACGTGGAACCTACACAACACAATCAAAGTACTTTGCCCCAACGTAACAGGTGAGGTTGTCAATCTCACCGACTTGCTCGTAAACAAAGGATTAGATGTATAGTGTGGATGATGATGTTTGTTTGCGAAGAACGATAAAGAACAATTGCAGTAGATTGTATTTCAGATGTAAAGAATTGGACCGGGGTCCACCGTTCACTAGTGGTGTCTCTCCCATAAGATAAACAGATGTTGGGTGAACAAATTACAGTTGGGCAATTGACAAATAAATAAGGCATAACAATGCACATACACATATCATGATGAGTACTGATGTCTACGGGAGCTTCTATTCTTGTAGACAGTGTTGGGCCTCCAAGAGCAGAGGTTTGTAGAACAGTAGCAAGTTTCCCTTAAGTGGATCACCCAAGGTTTATCGATCTCAGGGAGGAAGAGGTCAAAGATATCCCTCTCATGCAACCCTGCAACCACAAAGCAAGAAGTCTCTTGTGTCCCCAACACACCTAATAGGTGCACTAGTTCGGCGAAGAGATAGTGAAATATAGGTGGTATGAATAAGTAGTAGCAACGGCACCGAGAAAAGTGCTTTGCCCGAACGAGTAAACAAGCGAGTAGTAACGCAGCGGTAGTAACGCAGCAAAACAAGTAAACAAGCAGCGATAGCGATATTTAGGAACAAGGCCTAGGGATTAGACTTTCACTAGTGGACACTCTCAACATTGATCACATAACGAGAATAGATAAATGCATACTCTACACTCTTGTTGGATGATGAACACATTGCGTAGGATTACACGAACCCTCAATGCCGGAGTTAACAAGCTCCACAATTCAATGTTCATATTTAAATAACCTTAGAGTGCAAGAAAGATCAACACGACTAAACCAAGTACTAACACAGAGCATGCACACTTGTCACCTTCACACTATGTAGGAGGAATAGATCATATCAATACTATCATAGCAATAGTTAACTTCACAATCTACAAGAGATCATGATCATAGCATACGCCAAGTACTAACACGGATGCACACACTTGTCACCATTACACCGTGCGGGAGGAATAAAACTACTTTAATAACATTGCTAGAGTAGCACATAGATAAATTGTGATACAAAACACATTGCAATCATAAAGAGATATAAATAAGCACTTCACTACGCCATTCATAACGGTGAGTAAGTATTCTGTGAAATATAGCCTAAGAGACCCACACGGTGCACACACTTGTCACCTTTACACACGTGGGACAAGGAGTCTCCGGAGATCACATACGTAAAACTCACTTGACTAGCACAATGACATCTAGATTACAAGCATCATCATATGAATCTCAATCATGTAAGGCAGCTCATGAGATTATTGTATTGAAGTACAT
Source organism: Lolium rigidum (assembly GCF_022539505.1). Classification (NCBI taxonomy): domain Eukaryota; kingdom Viridiplantae; phylum Streptophyta; class Magnoliopsida; order Poales; family Poaceae; genus Lolium; species Lolium rigidum. The sequence continues at coordinate 129,338,684 of NC_061512.1, forward strand.
AGGAGAGAGATTAACCACATAGCTACCGGTACGGCCCCGAGCCTTGATGGAGAACTACTCCCTCCTCATGGGAGCAGACAGCGGTGATGAAGATGGCGGTGGAGATGGCAGCGGTGTCGATGGAGAAGCCTTCCGGGGGCACTTCCCCGCTCCGGCAGGGTGCCGGAACAGAGACTCCTGTCCCCCAGATCTTGGCTTCGCGATGGCGGCGGCTCTGGAAGGTTTTCCGTATCGTGGTTTTTCGCGACGGAGGCTTTAAATAGGCGAAGAGGCGGAGTCGGAGGGGCGACGAGGCGGTGGCACCATAAGGCGGCGCGGCCAGGGCCTGGGCCGCGCCGGCCTATCATCTGGGGCCCCTGTGGCCCCCCTCCGGTCCTTCCGGGTGTTCTGGAAGCTTCGTGGAAAAATAGGAACCTGGGTCTTGATTTCGTCCGATTCCGAGAATATTTCGTTACTAGGATTTCTGAAACCAAAAACGAGTAGAAAACGAGAAGCCGGCACTTCGGCATCTTGTTAATAGGTTAGTTCCGGAAAATGCACGAATATGACATAAAGTGTGCATAAAACATGTAGGTATCATCAATAATATGGCATGGAACATAAGAAATTATCGATACGCCGGAGGCGTATCAGCATCCCCAAGCTTAGTTACGCTCGTCCCGAGCGGGTAAAACGATAACAAAGATAATTTACGAAGTGACATGCCATCATAAACTTGATCATATTGTAAACATATGTAATGAATGCAGCGATCAAAACAATGGTAATGACATGAGTAAACAACTGAATCATAAAGCAAAGACTTTTCATGAATAGTACTTAAGGACAAGCATCAAGAAGTCTTGCATAAGAGTTAACTCATAAAGCAATAATTCAAAGTAGAGGTATTGAAGCAACACAAAGGAAGATTAAGTTTCAGCGGTTGCTTTCAACTTGTAACATGTATATCTCATGGATAATTGTCAACATAGAGTAATATACCATGTAGTAGGAAGGTATGGTGGACACAAATGGCATAGTGGTTGGCTCAAGGATTTTGGATGCATGAGAAGTATTCCCTCTCGATACAAGGCTTAGGCCAGCAAGGTTATTTGAAACAAACACAAGGATGAACGGTACAGCAAAACTCACATAAAAGACATATGGTAAACATTATAAGACTCCATACCGTCTTCCTTGTTGTTCAAAACTCAATACTAGATATTATCTAGACTCTAGAGAAACCAAATATGCAAACCAAATTAGCAAGCTCTAAGTATTTCTTCATTAATGGGTGCAAAGTATATGATGAAAGAGCTTAAACATGAGCACAACAATTGCCAAGTATCAAATTATCCAAGACATTTTAGAGTTACTACATGTAGCATTTTCCAATTCCAACCATATAATAATTTAACGAAGAAGAAACTTCGCCATGAATACTATGAGTAGAGCCTAAGGACATATTTGTCCATATGCTACAGCGGAGCGTGTCTCTCTCCCATAAATTGAATACTAGGATCCATTTTATTCAAACAAAACAAAAACAAAAACAAACCGACGCTCCAAGCAAAGTACATAAGATGTGACGGAATAAAAATATAGTTTCAGGGGAGGAACCCGATAATGTTGTCGATGAAGAAGGGGATGCCTTGGGCATCCCCAAGCTTAGACGCTTGAGTCTTCTTATAATATGCGGGGGTGAACCACCGGGGCATCCCCAAGCTTAGAGCTTTCACTCTCCTTGATCATATTGCATCATACTCCTCTCTTGATCCTTGAAAACTTCCTCCACACCAAACTCGAAACAACTCATTAGAGGGTTAGTGCATAATAAAAATTCACATGTTCGGAGGTGACACAATCATTCTTAACACTTCTAGACATTGCATAAAGCTACTTGGACATTAATGGATCAAAGAAATTCATCCAACATAGCAAAAGAGGCAATGCGAAATAAAAGGCAGAATCTGTCAAAAAACGAACAGATCCGTAAAGACGAATTTTAAAATGGCACCAGACTTGCTCAAATGGAAAAACTCAAAACTAATGAAAGTTGCGTACATATCTGAGGATCACTCACGTAAATTGGCATAATTGTCTGAGTTACCTACAGAGAATTAGACCCAAATTCGTGACAGACAGCAATGCTGTTTCTGCGCAGCAATCCAAATCTAGCATCAACTTTACCATAGAGACTTTACTTGGCACAAAAACATGATAAGGAGAGGTTGCTACAGTAGTAAACAACTTCCAAGACACAAATATAAAACAAAGTACTGTAGCAAAATAACACATGGGTTATCTCCCAAGAAGTTCTTTCTTTATAGCCATTAAGATGGGCTCGGCAGTTTTAATGATGCACTCGCGAGAAATAGTATTTGAAGCAAAAGAGAGCATCAAGAGGCAAATTCAAAACACATTTAAGTCTAACATGCTTCCTATGCAGAGGCATCTTGTACACAAATGAATTCATGAAGAACAAAGTGACAATCATAAGAGGATAAAACAAAAGTAGCTTCAAGATTCTCAACATAAAGAGGGGAAACTTAATATTATTGAAATGCATATAACCGTATTTCCCTCTCTCATAATAACTTTCAGTAGCATCATTGATGAAATCCACAATATACCCATTACTTAAAACATTCTTATCATGGTTCATATGCATAGAAGTATCATTAAATTTGGCATAAGAAGAGTTATTCTCATTAATAGTAATTGGAGTAAGATTATTATCAAGAATTTGAACATGGTAAACAAATTGCATATTAAGGGAATTGTTTTAGTAATCCAATCATGACTATGACAAGTTTCATAAGGATAGTTAGAACCTATATCATAGCATTCTTTATAATAATCATCGAGAGATCGGGGGCACGGTGTCATCATAGGAAATAGAATAGTTATCTTTCACGGTCGGTTTATCCGTGTCCACACCATCATTGTTATTAGAAGGAGATGTATCAAGAACATAATGACCAGTAGCTAAAGGATTTTCAAACACCTCTTCCCCAAGCTTAGATCTTTCTATATCATTATGGGAGGAAGCATGGATAGTACTGATGGCGTGTATTTCACACGTTCGTTGGGCAACCCCAAGAGGAAGGTATGATGCGCACAGCAGCAAGTTTTCCCTCAGAAAGAAACCAAGGTTTATCGAACCAGGAGGAGCCAAGAAGCACGTTGAAGGTTGATGGCGGCGGGATGTAGTGCGGCGCAACACCGGAGATTCGGCGCCAACGTGGAACCCGCACAACACAACCAAAGTACTTTGCCCCAACGAAACGGTGAGGTTGTCAATCTCACCGGCTTGCTGTAACAAAGGATTAACCGTATTGTGTGGAAGATGATTGTTTGCAGAGAAAACGAGTAAAAACAAGTATTGCGATAGATTGTATTTCGGTAAAGAGAATTGGACCGGGGTCCACGAGTTCACTAGAGGTGTCTCTCCCATAAGACGAACATCATGTTGGGTGAACAAATTACGGTTGGGCAATTGACAAATAAAGAGAGCATGACAATGCACATACATATCATGATGAGTATAGTGAGATTTAATTGGGCATTACGACAAAGTACATAGACCGCCATCCAATCGCATCTATGCCTAAAAAGTCCACCTTCGGGTTATCATCCGAACCCCTCCGGTATTAAGTTGCAAAGCAACGGACAATTGCATTAAGTATGGTGCGTAATGTAACTAGTGACTACATCCTTGAACATAGCACTAATGTTTTATCCCTAGTGGCAACGAGCACAACACAACCTTAGAACTTTCAGTCACTCTGTCCTAGGTGTCAATGCGGGCATGAACCCACTATCGAGCATAAGTACTCCCTCTTGGAGTTAAAAGCATCTACTTGGCCGGAGCATCTACTAGTAACGGAGAGCATGCAAGATCATAAATAACACATAAGCATAACTTTGATAATCAACATAACAAGTATTCTCTATTCATCGGATCCCAACAAACGCAACATATAGAATTACATATAGATGATCTTGATCATGATAGGCAGCTCACAAGATCCGACAATGATAGCACAATGGGGAGAAGAAAACCATCTAGCTACTGCTATGGACCCATAGTCCAGGGGTAGACTACTCACTCATCACTCCGGAGGCGACCATGGCGGTGTAGAGTCCTCCGGGAGATGATTCCCCTCTCCGGCGGGGTGCCGGAGGCGATCTCCTGGATCCCCCGAGATGGGATCGGCGGCGACGGCGTCTCAGTAAGGTTTTCCGTATCGTGGCTCTCGGTACTGGGGGTTTCGTCACGGAGGCTTTAAGTAGGCGGAAGGGCAAGTCGAGAGGCGGCACGGGGGCCCACACCATAGGCCGGCGCGGCCAGGGGTGGGGCCGCGCCGCCCTAGGGTTTGGCCACCCCGTGGCCCCTCTTCGTCTCGTCTTCGGACTTCCGGAAGCTTCGTGGAAAAATAGGCCCCCGGGCTTTGATTTCGTCCAATTCCGAGAATATTTCGTTACTAGGATTTCCGAAACCAAAAACAGCGAGAAACGAGCAATCGGCACTTCGGCATCTTGTTAATAGGTTAGTTCCAGAAAATGCACGAATATGACATAAAGTGTGCATAAAACATGTAGATAACATCAATAATGTGGCATGGAACACAATAAATTATCGATACGTCGGAGACGTATCAGCATCCCCAAGCTTAGTTATGCTCGTCCCGAGCAGGTAAAACGATAACACAGATAATTTCTGGAGTGACATGCCATCATAATCTTGATCATACTATTTGTAAAGCATATGTAGTGAATGCAGCGATCAAAACAATGTGTATGACATGAGCAAACAAGTGAATCATAAAGCAAAGACTTTTCATGAATAGCACTTCAAGACAAGCATCAATAAGTCTTGCATAAGAGTTAACTCATAAAGCAATAATTCAAAGTAAAGGTATTGAAGCAACACAAAAGAAGATTAAGTTTCAGCGGTTGCTTTCAACTTGTAACATGTATATCTCATGGATATTGTCAACATAGAGTAATATAATAAGTGCATAAGCAAGTATGTAGGAATCAATGCACAGTTCACACAAGTGTTTGCTTCTTGAGGTGGAGAGAAATAGGCGAACTGACTCAACATTGAAAGTAAAAGAATGGTCCTCATAGAGGAAAAGCATCGATTGCTATATTTGTGCTAGAGCTTTGATTTTGAAAACATGAAACAATTTTGTCAACGGTAGTAATAAAGCATATGCATCATGTAAATTATATCTTATAAGTTGCAAGCCTCATGCATAGTGTACCAATAGTGCCCGCACCTTGTCCTAATTAGCTTGGGTTAACACTGATCATCATTGCATAACATATGTTTCAACCAAGTGTCACAAAGGGGTACCTCTATGCCGCATGTACAAGGGTCTAAGGAGAAAGTTCGCATTGGATTTCTCGCTTTTGATCATTCTTCAACTTAGACACCCATACCGGGACAACATAGACAACGAGATAATGGACTCCTCTTTTAATGCTTAAGCATTCAACAACGATTAATATTCTCATAAGAGATTGAGGTTT
>NC_061512.1:129344303-129360157 GCF_022539505.1 Lolium rigidum
CACCACTAGTGAACCGTGGACCCCGGTCCATTCTTTTACATCTGAAATACAACCTACCGCAATCACTGTTCTCTCGTTGTTCTTTGCAAACAAACATCATTCTCCACACCATACGTTTAATCCTTTGTTTACAAGCAAGCCGATGAGATTGACAACCCGATCGTTAAGTTGGGGCAAAGTACTTTGATTGTGTTGTGCAGGTTCCACGTTGGCGCCGGAATTCCTGGCGTTGCGCCGCACTACACTCCTTCACCAACAACCTTCACGTGGCCTTCATCTCCTACTGGTTCGATAACCTTGGTTTCTTACTGAGGGAAAACTTGCTGCTGTACGCATCACACCTTCCTCTTGGGGTTCCCAACGGACGTGTGCTTTACCGTCATAAGCACAGGGGCATCGCCGCCGCACGCCAATCCCGCCGTCGCCACTCCCCAGCGCCCACAGATCCCTGTCGTCCGTACGGCCACCGCGCATGGCGGAGCAGGCAGGCGCGGATCCCGGTCCTCCAGCGTGTCCACCGCGGCTCTCCCCCAGCCACCTTCGGTGGTGAGGGGAGCCGCCACCGCTGGAAGGCCAGCGGCAGCGGCGGAGGAGAGGAGGCTACCTAGGGGGGCCGGCGGCATCGCTTGTTTCTTCTCCCCGAGTCGTCCGCTGCGGGTGACGCGAGGAGCGGGGAACCAACCCAGTCTAAATTAAACCCTGTAAATATTCGGCGCACCGGAAAACGGATGATCCCACCATCTCAATAGAGCCTGACCTACAAAACTTGTCTATGTGTCATGTTCATCTCATATCCCAATCCACCTCTCCACCATCCCCATCTAAAAAAAGAAAGGAGGGGTGGCACTAGGTGGCATCGAGCCCGGGCCGGATCGCAAATGGCATGGACGGAACGGGATTAGCGTCGTCAGCAACGGCATGGAGCTGGACCTAGTAAGAACGAGCGGCAAGGCCAAGAAGGGGGCGAAGGATGGATGGAACTGGCTGCCTAACACCACAGTTGTGTTGGTGAGGCTGCACTATATCAGTACAATGGCAGGGTTGGTTAGGCATCAACCAACTCCTCCATTCACCTTGCGTAAGCACAACCAAGTCGATAATGTATTTTTGCTCTATTCCATCAATCAATCCATTAGGATTCTCAAAAAAGAAAATAATCGATCTATCCATCCATGTAGGAGGATGATAATAACCTCGATGTGGACAAGCATGGAGAGGGTGATCATCTCCCAGACACACTCGCACACATCCTTGTTAGAGATATATTTGGTATAGGTATATTAGGTAATCTAGGATTTGTAATCTCTACCTACCATATCTCTAGGAGAGCTATCTTAGCCTCCAAGTCTGTACCACTATATATACTCGTCCGAGAGGCTCAATACAACATCTAACATATTCCGCATATCTCTCTCCCTCTCTATCGTTCAACATGGTATCAGAGCGGCACGCTTCTTGACCTAGCCGCCGTAAAGTTTCCGCGCCGCGCTCCCCCGGGGAGGTCGATCTCCATGATCTACTCCGGGGGCCGCGCAACCCGTATGAGGGTTCGTCCGCCGATCCGTTGATCCGCTGCCCTCGAGTTTTTTTTTTCCAATCCGTAGATTGGTTTTCCTTTTGCGCCGCCGGCTGCCGACTGTCAAGTGATGTGCGATCTGCTTCGACTTGTTCCTATCTCTCTCCCTCTCTATCGTTCAACAATCCTTCATCCATTCCCCGCACGTGCACAATACAATCCGCACTAACTATCACAAACATTGCAGCCACTACACGCCCCACATTGGCCGAGCTTGCTCGCCACGACATCTGTCACATTGGGGAAGAGTGAGCGAGGATATTTTTTTTTTTTTTTTGAAAACAAGCTCAGGAGATCAGGATTAGATAATTTAGGGTGCAAACGATATGGATTTTGAATTTAAGGTTTGATTTGCCCAATCTCTATCAGTTCAGGTTTAAAATGGTTTTTTCTTCTTGGGAAATCCCACCCAACTTGTTTGCGTTGATCGAAGGGCTGTCTCTGGGCTACCCTTGTGGTACTGCGAGTGAGGCCGAGCAAGGTGGGCTTTGGTGCCTCGAGCGGTGGATGACCTGCTCATGAAGTATGGACCTTACCCTTTAGCATATGGGCTGCCCTACCACTATGCCAAGTGGGCTTCAACCGCAACCACAATATATCAGAACTTCCTTTCCCTCTTCCCGCTAACTACAGTTTACCACTACTGGCCGGTGCACTTAATTTTTTATGTTACATTTATATTTTTTAAAAATAAAATAAAATTATGGATCTAGAGTATGTTGTATCTTTGCATCTGTGAAATTTTATCAAAAGTATGATAATACGTGACCTACATATAAAGAAGAAATAATGTTTAAATAGTACAAGACACTATTCACTTGTGTCTTTTTTAGCAAAGTTCATATATGGTTATCTGAAGGTATATATGATGCCCCCCATAGGGGGCCTCACAGCGATCAGCGCACGTGAGCCGTCGGATCTCATCATCTATGTATCTCAGCCGTTCGTTCTTGCCTCTCCTCTCACTCGATAAAGACATGCAAAGGAAGCAACACACGATACAAACCCTAGCCGCCGGCCTCCCGTCGCTCGTTCTTCTCCCCAATCCCCTCGCTTCCTCCTTGCCCAACCGCTCGTGCTCTCCTCCTCCCTCCCCGCTATGGTCTGGAACGCAGGTGGAGCAGCGCGCCCCACCAAGTTCCGCTGAGCATGGCCGCCGCCGCGCCTCCCTTGACCTCTCCCTCAATCCCTTCTGCTCCTCCACGAACTCCTGGTCGACCCGCCGTCTCCCCATCTTCCGGACGAACTCGTCGCGTCGCCATCGTCGGGATGAAGGGCCGCTCATGCCCCCAGCCATCTCGCCACACGCAGTGCCGCCGCGTCGTGCCGTCGCAGGGAGGAGTGTGGTTGGTGGCCGGCAGATGCAGAGCAGTCCGCAGCTCGCACTGCCGCCGCGCGCCATGCTTCGTCATCGTCGGAAGCTCGCGAGGAGGCGAGGTCTGGAGGAAGCGGTCATGCGGCGGCCGCTGTGGCCGGAGACGGTGGCGTGGAGGAGAAGGGTCGTAGAAGCCGGCGCCGCGAATATGGGAGGAGGGGAACGAGTGGGAAGGGGAAGGGGAGGGTCGTGAGTCGATTTCTTCTGGTTTGACCACGCCCAAACTGTCCCCATGGCTGAGCAGCAACAGGGGCGTGAGTGGACGATCTCTTCTCAGGTCACGTCAATTCCACCCCGATGCAACATCAATGAAGTTTGCTTGCTATATCTACAGGTTATCTCTGTCTCCCGCGCCCCTCTATCTCTGATTTCACTGACGAACCTTTCAGCTCATATGTGGATTTTTTGGGGATGGTGGATCTCGTGAGTTCTTGTTAATGATTTTTTATTCTTATGTGCAGGCCAAGCATTCTTTATTGCTTTCCATCGCTACAACTTACTGCTTCATCAAGAGGAGGTGTGAGCACAGAATATATTCGTACAAAATGGTCTACAATGTTCACTGCTATCGAAAAAGTATGGAAGAGAAACCATGGGAATTCAGGTTGATATTCAACTTTAGTCATTTGAAGCTTTATTTTTCAAATTCACTTCTACTCCGTAACTTGTAAAGATTCCTATTATATGCCTCACATTACACAACGAACTGCAATGAAATCTGAATTTTGGCATGAGCTCTAAATTTGCTATCTCGAAATCTGAATTATGTCCTTTGTCCTTTCTGTTTTCTTCATACTCAACCTGGTTATAAAGCAAATGCATCGGAGAGGGCAATGGCTGCTGGTCTGGGAGAACTCAATCTTTTTTGTGTCATTTTTTGGTATCATTTTTCTCTGAAGATTCTCCTCTTATATGAATCTGTGAAGGTGCTTTGTCCATTTCTGGCTTCCTTTACATGTCAAAAACTAGGTGGTGTGTTTTCATGGGTTGGCATATGACTTAAGTAAGCCACAATTTTAGCTTACATCAAAAATATCTTTTCCTTCCTCAATGTAAATCACACTTAATTTGCTCGAAAGGAGCTGAACGAATGCTAATCTCAAATTCTCAATTAGGTATGTGAGACTTCAGATGAACAACTGATGCCATGAGTATGAAAAATCAGCCGTTTCTTTACTTTACATCCCTCGTGATTGTTTAGACGATTTCTGGAACAATGTTTGGGTTATAATGTGAACAAGCCTCCATGCGATTATTCTTCAAATCTTGCCTGCCTTATTCTTGGAAAATTCTTTGCCAAGGTGAGTGTCGCTGCGATTAATTTGTTTTTAGTTTCATGGCTTACAAGTTGTGCCTGGATATTAGTTGTTTTCTGTTGTTGTAGGATTTTTTAGGTGGTGTCCTCCCACCCGAGTTCCCGGGAGAAGCTCGTGGTTGGGCCTGTGTGAGAAAAGGTGATCCAAGCGGTGTGCTTGCTAGCAAGTAATGAACATTCTTTAGTAATCATGTAGGTTAATTGGTAGAACATGGTGACTGTAGTGTAGTTTACTCCGAGGAACATGGATGATAGAAACAGCAAGTGAAAGACTCCGATTTTCATAGGAAATAATTAGAAGATTGTTGTACTTAGTTGGGAAAGGAATTAAATCGAGTAGAAAGAAACCAAATATCCTGAAGGGAACTCAAATCTCCCACCACTACCTTTTTGGTGCTGCAGAAATGATTGTTTATTTACAGATACGGGAGAATCCTTGAGGAGTTGATGCATGAGCTCTCCTAGAGAGCGGAAATAAGAGTATATGATGACCTATAGACCTGAATGGCAAGATATAGATATCATTTTTCTCTTTCTGCATCTCTACCTACGCTCCCACATTTCCAAGTACAATTAATTTGTCCCCCATCCCGGGCTCCCGCCGGTAGGTCCGAGGTGTGTTGCTGGCCCCCGTCTCTCGTTGCTTGATGTTGCTGCTCACCGTCCGCGCAGGCGTGCTGCCGCGAGTTGATCTTTTCCTCCTCTTTGCTTCTGGTTGCTGGACTTAATATGTTTTCTGGTTTACTTCCGTATTAATTTCCCCTTTCTGCCACTAGAATTGAGTCCTTAAATTGATGCACTGGCTTATGAATTTCAGGTTATATAAATAAAAGATGGAGACATCCCCAAGGTCCCACCAGTACAGCCACGGAATGTGAGCTTAGTTTGGGTGAACAAACACATTGGGATCTTCATTTTTGTAACGAAAATAGGTAATGTCTTTTTGCAGCCTATGATGTGCTTTTGTCGTGCTGCATCTGCATCAATGCCCTATAGACATTTGCTTCATTATTTGTTGAAATAGAATTACACGAGATTCATATTATGGAGAATGAAGAAAAACCTCTTCATTTATAGCATGCGACAAAAGTAACCGTGAAGAAGAAAACTGTAATGTTCTTTTCTTGTGCAAATTAGTTTGCACGATATTGATTTGTCATCAACATGAAAGACACTACTTCCTAACCTTGGTAAGCAGCATCAAGAATATTTATTCTACTCGCAATCCAAACATGTACAGCTAAGTATTCAGTTGTTAATTTACCATATAGTTTCTGTCAGTTAGATCATCCTACTGTGTATGCCATAAGAAGTGGTTCTCTACTGGGAAATACTTTCGTACTTTACGCATGGGTGGGAAATACTTTTGTACTTCTCTCTTTCAGAAAAATTTGCTTCGATGGCCACCATTTTTTTGTCTAATTTTTATGCAGTTTTTCCTCCGGTGTAAGATATTAACAACTGGTCTAAAGTATATAACCCATAGGTCATGTTTATAGGTCATGTTTTGTGAGAATGAAGAAAAACCTCTTCATTTATAGCATGCGACAAAAGTAACCGTGAAGAAGAAAACTGTAATGTTCTTTTCTTGTGCAAATTAGTTTGCACGATATTGATTTGTCACCAACATGAAAGACACTACTTCCTAACCTTGGTAAGCAGCATCAAGAATATTTATTCTACTCGCAATCCAAACATGTACAGTTAAGTATTCAGTTGTTAATTTACCATATAGTTTCTGTCAGTTAGATCATCCTACTGTGTATGCCATAAGAAGTGGTTCTCTACTGGGAAATACTTTCGTACTTTACGCATGGGTGGGAAATACTTTTGTACTTCTCTCTTTCAGAAAAAATTGCTTCGATGGCCACCATTTTTTTGTCTAATTTTTATGCAGTGTTTTCTCCGGTGTAAGATATTAACAACTGGTCTAAAGTATATAACCCATAGGTCATGTTTATAGGTCATGTTTTGTGCGATGTTTCTATTATTCATTTCTACAACATTTCCCGTTGGGCGCTGCTTAAGCTGAATGTTTCTGTGGTTGTTGGGTTGCCGCTGGTTTCTGGCCTCCATCACTCAATCAGCATAAGGTGCGTTATCTTAGCATTCCCTTGCCATTTCTTGTTCTTCTCTGTTATTTAGCTGAGTTTACTAAGCTATGTTTTGTTTTTTCTCTGTCCCTGTACTCCAACGAAGAGAAAAATCAGAGTTTGAATTCCCTAAAATACTTCTGCAGGTGTTGTTTATTGTACTTTCTATGTATATACAAAGATGGATGCGTTGTTTAGTTTTCAGTAGCAATTGGAAAATTAGTATGGGTTCATACTAGCATAGAAAGTTAAGGTTCAGAAGTGTTAGCCAGTTCAGTGTTGATGTTCAAACATCTTCTATTAAGGTTCTCCTTGGGTTGTTTGGTGCAGTGAGTCCAGAATTAAGTCTTGTCTTTCTACAATCATAATTTCGAGGCACACCGCGAATAAAAGTTGTAGTCCATGTTCCAGGCTTTCCATATAATATTCATTTGTGCAATTTGGTTGGACACATTTAAATAGATGTCAGTTTACTGATCTGTCCAGAATATAGTTTCTTCTATAGACAATGACCTTTTTAACATTCGAACTAAATTTTGGGATAAACATGAAAATTGTGTAGAATGTTTTTCTGATGTTATGACTCATTTTTTGCAAGATCTCGTGTAGAAAATTAAATCTTACGAAAAGATAAGTGAGCTGTCTTTGTTGGACAGAATTGCAATAGTGCTGAGTTAAGACGTCAATGTCCAGATTGTCATTAGTGGATGTGTTTGAAATATTTGGTTGGTGCTGAGATGTAAACTATCTCCATGGTCAAGTTTTACTTATAACTTGTCTGGTCACTTATGTTGAGAGGGCTGGAAATTTGTTACTTATTCTTGGGCGTAGCAACGATGCTGTATGTCTATGTTATGAAGTGATTTTATATATCTTTGGATAAGAGGTATGCTTCCATGGACATGGTTTTCACATACTGTTTCTATAATCATTCTAGCTATTTTTATACTCACAGTCGGAGATGTCACAATTGTTTGTGCAAATTTGAATGTGAGATATCATACAATGTTTCCCAGATAAAAGATTAACTATATGTTCTATAAATTATGATTTCATGTGTTTTATACTAATTTATTATGTACATTGGTGTGAGTTTTTAGGGATCATGCTCCAAGAAGCATGCCCTAAGTACCAGCATCATGCTGTTGGAGAGGACTAATTTATGAGCAAAGTTATATTAACCTTTTGCATAGTTTCTCCAACCCTCATCTGCTCTCACTCATTGTCAAGCTGCCTAGCAAACTACTTATGTTTCCCTATGTGTGTCTACGATATTTTATAATTATGTTTTCATATTTGTGTATAATATTTTCCTACTTTTGACATTTATATGTAGTGTATTTTTCTAATTTACCACTGTTTAGTCCCCTCATAATTTTTTCGGCAAAATTAAATTGATAACTATGAACTCTTCATTAATTGTTTAATTATCATCCATGGGTTCAAATGTATACAAAATTATAATTGGCACAAACTCCACGGGATCATGCGCGCCAAGGCGCACATCAAGTTTACACATATTTCGTTTTGTAGTGTAAAGTCATTAATTTGGACCGTAGGATTTACCTATTTTCCTTCTCCTCTATACACATTCTATATTTTCCTTCTTCTCTATATAAAATGGCTGGGGAATTTACCTCCTATTTTTTGTGTTGTTGAAGACTTGCGGTGCCCAATTACTATTCTCACAGAACTTTCGTTTCTTCATTTACATGTACTCTGGAGATTTGGCATGATCTTCATTGAAGAAGCCTATCATAACAAGCCATTGCTTCCTCACGGTTTGAAGAATACAAGTTTGAAGAATACAGGAAATATATACTTCCTGAATGCTACTTTGCAGGCTTTCTTTTCGTGATTTCCTTTTGTTCAGATTGTACAACTTGAAAAATCAGAGTATACTCGAAGTACTAATACGTAAATGGATCAGTTTCATGTATTTTTTTGTGCTTATTTCATTGACTTCTGTTGAATACTGCTTTCATTTTAGGTTGGCCACCCGTGTTTGTTGAGGTAATCTCTCAGTTGACGTGTTTGACGAGTCTGGTATGGAGAAAGATGAGAAAGTTGCTACTATCTCTACAAATGTAACCAATCTTGCCATATTGGATCAAGCTCTGAGAATTTTTATTCCGGATGTACTGGCTGGAACATTTGCTTGGCCAATGTAAGTATTGTTGAGGCTTTGCTGGGTCATTAGTTTTGAACTGAAATATGTGAAGTATGTGTGTTAATTGTTTGGGGTGTGCTTGGTTTGTAATTTGGTGGATGTTGGTGGCGTCTTTTTCTGAAATCGCTGCTTCTTGCTTGAAGGTTTGGTGTTTCGGGACTGGTTTTTGGCATCGCTATTTTAGCCTATAGCAATCTGAAACACTACATTCCTCGATGATTTTTTCATGCTCCCATTCTGGCCTCCATGGTCGGGTTCGTTCCTGCTCTTCTCATATTTTGGGCATATGAACAAATAACTTTAGTTTTACAGTCACCGTATTGTGGTCATAGGTATTGTCATGTTCATGTGAGACTTCAAAAGAAAGGTGATGAACTAAATAAAATTTGCAAATTTATTGTCAGAGGAGTTGAATAAATTGTGGTAGTTACTTAGTGTATATGAGCAGTGACACAACTTAGATCATGAACAATACTGTATAGACTCGGGTTTTGATCAGGTCAACTAGGAAAGAAGGGAATCTGTTGTATATATGTCAGCGAAGAAGCATCCAGTGATATGTGTTGGGTAAACATGTTTAAACGTCCAAGGAATTATTTTTCCCAAGATGATTGACCATGTCAAAATTGTGTTATACATGTGTCCTTGAGTACATCTAGAAGATGTACCACTTCAATATTCAAAGGTGAGATTACTTGCTGTAGAAACAGAGATGAGTTTGTTCAGTTTTAACTCTACGCATTCAATTTTGATGAAATAATTACGAGAACTTATTCCTAAAAACTAAATTATATTATTACATATGTTTAAGGTTATTTTCCTCGCATCAAAATTTCTCAACAACTTCTTTATTCGGTGAAATGCAACCAAGGCCGAAGGGACGTGTTCAATGCCCAGTGGCTATTTGAGAAAACAAAGGTACTAGATGCCCCTTTGCTTTGCTTTGTGTTTTTCCATATATTTCTGATGTTTTTCCTTGATGTATCCACGGTTCTTTGATGCTTACTAGGTAAGGTATTGTCTTTAGTGCATCCATTAACCAAGAACACCATATTAAAGCTTGGGATATCTTAATTCAGACCTTCTCTGAAGATGATTTTCTTTGATTCATCGTGTATTTTCTAGAACATATGATCCTCCACCAGTTATATACACGTTACTCTAATTTGTCGTAATCTGCATGCTTTCCTGATTCCTCAGTCAGTAGCTTGCATCTCTTCTTTTCTTATACATGCATCTCTTCTTTTCCTATATCAAATTGCTAGGATAATTTATGAACTTCAAATATAATAACTCAACAGTACAAGTTGATATATATGTTGCTTGCATTTCTCCTCTTTATGTGCTGATGGTAATCATTGGCTCCTGTTTGTGTGTTCAATTGCGGATCTTCTCTCTGTTTGGAGAGATTCTCCATGGATTCTTTGTGTTTGTCTGTTGGTTTCCCAAACTGTTCTTAGTGTGAATGCATTGTTTCCTTCAATTAGATAAATTCATTTTGTGTTAGCCCAATGGCTGTTGATGGTTTTAAGAAATCCCAATAGCTATTGATGGTTTTAAGGTAACCTCGGTATACAAGTTGTACGGCAATTTATTATCTTCTCTTTATTGTCAAATTGCTTATCCGATTACAATACTCTATTGTATCAAATGTGAGCTAATCTTCTCTTACCGTTTCTTTGATTTGGCTCACATTTAACTGTTGGTTGATTATATTTTCACTTGCAGCGGTGCTAAGTTTTGGTGGTGCAAGTACCTATTAAATCTACGTTTTCTCTATAGTGCCACCGTGGCCTCTAAAAACCATGACACGACAACACCCATAAGCAGCTTATGTAGATGTTGTTTTTGATGTTCCTTTCGTACTCCTGACAGAACCATCGAGTGTTAGTTACTATAATAATATTATTCGATTTCCCTTATTGTATATGAACGTTTGCTACTTTGTTCATGATTTTGTGTGTATTTTCCTAATTTGATATTATAAACTTATTTTTGTTAAGTCAAAGAAACATATTACCATTTTCCAAATTATTTTATCATCCTTGTATAAAATGTAAATTGTTGCGAATTTCACGGGATCGTGCGCCAAGGCGCACATCTAAATCTTGTACTTTTAGGGTCTGTACATCACAGGCGCTACGTGCGGGTGCCAGGAT
Source organism: Lolium rigidum (assembly GCF_022539505.1). Lineage (NCBI taxonomy): Eukaryota > Viridiplantae > Streptophyta > Magnoliopsida > Poales > Poaceae > Lolium > Lolium rigidum. Next base: position 129,354,992 of record NC_061512.1, read on the forward strand.
GATCTTCCTGGCTGTTATGCTTAGTTCCTGGTCGATCTCGGGAATAAGTCTTGCGTCAATGCCCCAACAAAAGCCGGGTGCTCCACTTTTTTCTCCACCATAAAACATTTTATTCTAATAGCAAACGCCACATGCATGCGCGGAAATAATTCCTATTTAGCATTTGCGTGGAAGATGGGTACTTGATTGGTTTTCTATTTTAGTATTATTTTTAATTGCTTAAGCGTCTCCTAAGCCTCTAGGGTTGTACATGCCCTTACACAAAAAATTGCAGGCGCGCAACATATAACATAACCAATATCCATGATTTGCTTCATATTTTTTTAAAATTCAGAAATAGGACATCTAATAATAGGATGCGAACATAACTAGTCGCGAAATATTTGCTCTCTCGCTTGTTCCCCACTGCAGTTCAACCATGACCATCGACTGTGCAAGTTTGAGATCATGACATGTAGGATGTGAACAGATTCCGGCAAATCAAAACTCTCACTCTCTCTGAACTGAACACACGACATCTGCAGTTGCTGACACAGATTTTGCACACATTTTGCGTCCGGTTACTTGGGTGCGTTTGTTTCTTCGCGGACGAGCGTACGCCTCTCTGAATCTGTTACTCGTGCGCGTCAGTACCATTAAGCATCGTGTTCCTTCCTTCCACAGCACAAACTGAATGCGTCCGGCCTACTCCAGTGGCGTCCTGGAAGCTTTCTCCAGACAGAAATGGCGCAGCGGAAACAGATGGACGTTTTTCCCCGTCTGGGAGAATCTGCACGTAGTGGCTCTGCGTCCCTGGCTTTAACATTCCCATCGAAAGGAAGGAAACGTGATTAGGAACCTGAACCAATTGCTAGGATAGAGAGGGACAGCAACAGCTTCACTGGACAAGTTATATTGTACAAGTTTCGAATTAGACAAGGGGAGTAGGATCAGAAAACTGCATCTATATCAATCGTGGGATCGTAAATGCAACGTAAATGAAATGTTCTGCTGACCAGAACGATAAAATTAATTTGTCTACTCAATTTGAATCGTGAAGTTGTAGAATTGTGGTTCTGACTAAAGGGGGTCTCTTACTTAACTAAGAGAAGTGTAACTTCACTCAAGTGAAATGTGCAACTTACAATTTTCTAAGAAAATAAGTTGAGCTGCGTAGCTGCACTGTATTTAACCGACTGAAGTTTAAGAAAAACCTTAGCCGATTGAGACCTAGAAATAATTCACTACCTAAGCTTCTTTGCATATGAATATCAGTTTTGCTAAGTCTCGGTTGACTAAGACTTCCTTAAGTCCTAGTCGATTCAAAACAAAAATAATGCAACTAAATGTGCAACTTGTGTCTCACTTTTCTACATCGACCGAGAATCTCAGTCAAGTAAGACAAAAGACATAGACGGACCGTAGAAGCATTCATTTATATACTACACTCGATCTCACGAGCCCTCTCAACGATCAATTATGTTTCCATCGGAGCCACTAGCATGTTGTAGTTTGAATTGAAATCTCGGGACCACTTGTTTTTCTTCTCCTATGTTGTTGATATTTCGAAGCCATTTTACTTTTGTAGGATTTACTAAAAATCTCAAATTCTTTTTTTGCGAAAAAGGAACTTGGCATTAAGAGAAACATCGAACAATACAAAACACCTCAACAAAAAATAAAATTACAACCAAATCCTTGAGATGCCCTTCATCTTCGACCTCCAGACCGTGTCGACGGCGCGCTGCCGCTACCGCTCCTCCCTGAGTCGGCCTAACGTTGTTCGATGCGGACGGGAAGTTGCCGAACGGGTCAAGAAGACCATATCCGTCCCAGAGACGAGGAGGAAGGAATAATCGTCGATGAAGCTCTATGACGATCCGAAGATCCCTCCAGCCAGAAAAGGTACTCGAGAACCACACCACTCCCACAAACTTCTCGATGTCGCCGTCGAGATGGGGCTGAAACCTAGGAGACTTTATTGGAGAAGACGTCACCGCCACCACCTGAGCGCCGCTCCACCAAACCTTTAACCCAAAGCCAAAAATACAGAGCCCTCCCGCTGACGGGACCAGATCCACCCCTCCTCGATGGCCCTGAAGGCCACAAACTTGGGGCAGATCGGCAGTGCCAGCTGGGAACTGTCGCGATCGCCTCCTAATCACTCTTTTCGGGACGACGAAACATTACGTAATCTCAAGTTCTTCTTAATGTGGTGTTTTATAGGTTAAGTGGCATTGCTTCTTAAGAACCTCCAATAGCCTTTCCTTGGGGGCATAGATTTTGTGTGGGACAATGGTAGTGGTCTAGTGGGACATGCTTGGATGATGCTGACCGAATCAGTTGTAAATCCAGGTGGAAGGCCTACGTAGCATGAGTGCGCTAATTTTTACTAGAAGGGTGTAGCTAAGCAACTTGTAACGATGACTAACGTAACAAATTAAGCAACACAAAGTAGAAAAGTGAATCACCGATCATCTAGTGCCCCTAATTAAGTAATTAGTCGACGCTCCTGCGTTCAGATTCCACTTTCTTTCTCAAGCCTGCTTGAGTGCTTGCATGCATGCGCACTCGCAAGTATACTAGTCCAATTTCTCATAAGTCAACAAATCTGTTTTAGAAAAATCCAATATTAGATTTATTGGGAAGCATTTGCCAACAATATTGCAAGAAGGGTAGAAGTAGCATGCTTCTGTTGCTGCATGACACGACCGACTCGGTCGGCAAAGCGATCACACACTTCTTGCATGGTCACCGGCCATGACCTTCAACAACTCGAACCATCAGCTAATTGTGTGATTAGGGAAAGCCAAAGGCTATTCTCACACTCAGAATAGGTTAGTGACATATAACTTTCACTCCCTTCGTTTCATTTTTTTATCGAGAAACACAACAAAAAACAGATATTCATACTACACCCGGGTGTAGTTACACCCACGTGTGTTTCAAATAATCTATAGAGTATCTATCATACCGGAGAATATGTACATGTAGTATGAAGTATGTAAACTATTTTAGAAATATATATACTACTTTGTAGGCAGTATGTACATTTTTTTACGTAGACTCATTTTTTACGTATACATATGCATGTATTTTGGATATATAGTGAAAACTATGGGTTCACTTGCATTTTTTTCACCAAACTTGGTTTGGAGTATCTTAGATATAGTATACGAACATACTCAAATCGATAAAATATCATATACACTTCCGTACGGAAGTATATAGATATGGGTGTAACTACACCCAGGGGTAGGAAGTATTTATCCTATATATATATATATACTCGAACCCCCTTAAGAGGGGTTCTAGAATAGCTATTCTCGAACCCCTAGTCCTAACCCAACCGAACCACCGACGAGCTCCCGCTCAGCCTCAGAAAACCTACCGACGCGAACGTGAACCTCCCACAGTTTATTCCTTATCTAGAGGGAACCGCGCCGCCCGGACCCAACTCCCGCCCGCCTTCTTCCCGGCGGCCGGCCCCAACTCCCGCCTAACCTTCTTCCCCGACGGCCGGCCCCAACTCCCGCCCAACCTTCTTCCCCGGCGGCAGCCCTCATCCCACCGCCCACCGCCCGCCTCCTTCCCCGACAGTAGCTCCCCACCACTCGCGCTCGAAAAAATCGAGGCACCCAGCCGTACTGCCCCCATCTTCCACCTACCCCGCGCCCAAATCCCACCTCCGCCGGCGCCGGGAGCTCGCCACCACATAGGTGCCGCCTCCCGCGAACGTAGAAGCCTGGTGGCGCCCCTCCTCCCAGCTCGCGCGCCCATCTCCTTCCCTACAGATCTTGAGCCTCCCATCCCATCCCATGCAGTATGCCCGCCGCTGCTCCCAAACCCTGCACCTGGCGCGCCGCCCTCCCCTTCCATGCATCTCGCGCGGAGCCCTTCCCCTGCAGACCACGCGCCGGCAGAGAATACAGACTCCTCCGCCGCCCTTCCCTGGAGACCATGCGCCAACGATGACCAGGGGATCGTCCGCCCTGTCCCCTGCAGACCACGCATCGGAATCCGCGCCGCCCTTGTGCTCCCGGCCGCCGCCGGCTAGGAGTCCCACCACAGGCGCCACTCCGCCCTGGAGTTCGTCGTCCCTGCCTCGACACGCGCCACGATCGATCTCCGTAGAACGTGCTGCGTAGCCACCGGCTCCCACGTTCCCCCGATGTGAACTGCCTCGATGGGCCCTGGTGTCAAGGTCTTCTACTCCTGCTCTGATGCCGGCTTGCTCTCTGCTACGGTGGCGTTCTCCAGGTCACTGACGCCCTCATCCAGGTTCGGTTCATAGCTTTTCTGATTGCAGTGTTTATTCAGGTTCGGTCCAGACTTTCACGACCTTCTGCTGCAGGATGCCGTGCTCCAGGCTAGAGGTCCACTTGTCTTGAAGGCTGATGATTTCTGCTCTGAAATTCAGTTCCGTTTTTGGCAGTGCTATGGTATGAACTCGTGTGAGCCTGCAACTGAACTATTACTAGTCTTGGAATTGTTCTAGTACTATATCTGTATCAATTTGATACGTTATGAGATATGAAAAGGATTTAAAACTGATTAGTTATGAGACACAATGCTAGTTTGCTCGTTATGAGACACAATGCTAGTTCCCTTGTTTCTCTTTTATTTCTTCTTAAACAGTGCCTCCACAAAATGCTAGTCCGGCCTCCATCTCTCTTGATCTGTGTACATGGTGGCAGGGCCCTGGTTCATGATGGCTCATTGACTCGGCGTCCTTTTTTCTAGTAATTTTGCAGGTTGTGTGGAGAATCGTTTGAGAGTTTAATCGAGTTGTTGGTACAGATTCCGGCCTAGAATTTCACTTCATTTTTGGATTGATTTGGTGCTGGTTGATTTGGTGTCTGAAATTTATATAGGCTAAATTTGGACAATTACGTCACACAAAATAATTTCAGAAGTTCACTTTTCGATATGAGAAAAGTTCATTACTTGTTTCTATGACGATGTCTTTTTGGAAAAATAGTACATGAAAGATATGCATTTGCTGTTGATGTGTGTCTAATAGGAAAATAACTCAAGTTCACTTTTTGTATTGACAAAGTTCACTTTTATATTCCCATGAGTTAGGGGAGCACAAGGTCATTCTCGATTTGTTGCTCGGCTGGTGGAGTCCATGATAAGTTCAGATGTGGGAGCCTACGGTAATAATACTACCACCTTCCAAATTTA
>NC_061512.1:129360257-129409339 GCF_022539505.1 Lolium rigidum
ATATATCCAAAATAGTGGGCTACCATGGTGGCTAGCTGTGCACACCCCCGCAGCCGTCCGATATACTGCATATGATACTAGATATACACTTGAGAGCACAGTTTGCAAACGGAGCATGCTAATGCCGTCTCTCACACAGCTGTCCAGAGCACACTTTTCAAATTTTGAATCCACACTATTACATGCATACACTTTTTAATCCACAGCAATATATACAATACACTTTGTAATACACTTTGTAATAGATAGACCCGTCGGTTATCAAAAGCTAACTGTATGACATTACGTATTACAATAGCAGCTACATCTTATCCCACCACCAACTATTTTAGCTATGCTACACACGGTTCTTTTGATAATCTAAGCATTCATGTAGCAGGTTCACTTCTCTATTTAATAATCATCCCATCTGTTTGGACGGCTGGACGCAGGTAAGTTGCTGCCCCTTTGATTCTTTGCCATTTGCCTCCCTTTTTTGATGCTCGACTGATTACACATCACACTTCTGGTTCATTTATCAGATGTTTGTAAAAACACAATTAGCCCAGCATCTGCAACTGCAGTTCTTCATAGCAAACATCAGTGTTTTAGACGGCAGGCCGATCAAGGGCACATGCATGCACACCGCATCGCTCGTCATCAAGCTTGAGGCCGGTGTGCCTCTTGCCGGCATCGGCATGCCCACCAAAGAGCCCGGCATCAAGGTGGGAGCAGGCGAGCATCTCGCGGGCTCATGCGTGCACACTGCAGCGCCCGTCATCAAACTCGAGGAAACTGCATGCTTTTGTGCAGCAGCTGTGTGTTAGGAATTAACGTAATCCCGACCAATGCCGGTACGGTATGGTGTGCATATTCCGTATACATCTCTGTGTAGTATTTATACCCATGTACTCTGGAATAGATGTAGATTGTAACATCCTGAAATCAGTACAAGTTAACAAAAGGTGTAATACGCACTTATGGTGATCGTCAAATCCAATTGCTTTTGTGTATGCATGAGTTGCTTCGGGACTACTAAAGAATCGATCAATTGATTAGTACTAGCTAGGCTGGTACGTGCATACAATTAGTACTAGCTGAAATCGATCCAGCAGCTAGTGTAGCTGTTTGGGTGATAGCTGAATCGAGCTTGAGGTACGTGAAAAACATGTTGATCCCATCATTTGTTCCCAATCAAAGACAGAGATGTCGATGCACACTCTGTGAAAATTGACCTAAAGTATCCATACAAGTAACAGCCGACAGCACCAAGAATTCTCCATATGCAGTCCATGTGGATACATCACAGATTGTAATTCCAAACGTATTTGCAATTGTAATACACTTCTACTCCCTCCGTTCTTTTTTAATTGACTCAAATTTAGTACAAAGTTGTACTAAATCTGAGTCAATTAAAAGAGAACGGAGGGAGTAGTTGCTTCTTTCTTTTCTTTCTGACAGCTAGCAACCCCAAAGCTTCCTAACGGCTCCAACGGCAGCTTCACAACCGTGAAGACATACCAATAGCCAGCTTTTGCCATCTTGTACCATCCAAAGATTGTACTCTCTATATCAAGTGGTTAAGAGGGGGTGCATAGCTAGCCACCATGGTAGCAAATCCGCGCAGCGGGAAGTTCAGAAAGGGTTCGAGAATAGTTATTCTCGAACCGGTTCGAGAATAGCAGTATATATATATATATATATATATATATATATATATATATATATATATATATATATATATATATATGCGTATACACCCACTTCTAAGAACGCGCACACACAAACACTCTACCTCTATGAAAGCATGAGCTCATGTTTGCGTTTTTAGAAAACATGAGCTCCGTTCTTGACAGGCATCTCGCTGAACATCACGTCCTACCGAAAGAAAATTTCGCTCTTATGAGACACATAAATGTTAAATCAAGGATTTAAACTTTACTGAGCTAAGGGTACAACCATCCTCCTAACCATCCAACACCAAGTTTGTTCTCTTCGTTTCATAATTTTTGTTATACTTCTAGCTTTAATTAAGTAAAACCACGTCACAAACTTATGAAACGAAATAAGTATGAAGCAGGAAGGTGCAATTTAATTAGAATCATTGAGATTACACATTCATGAGCACACTTTTGTTAGCATCTTCTATGTACACACTTTGCATAGCCTGTCTAAATCACTGTCCTTACTTTTCTCCTTTCTAAATAAAAGGAAGAACGCAGATTTAATCATCTGTTTAGCGGGCAGGCACCTAAAACTGTGCTCACGCTGACAGATAGGGCCAGCAGTAGCTTTCCATTTGGTTGCCACGTGGGGGCCGCACCAGCTGGAAGCCAGTAGCCACTACTCCAGCTAGTGCTCCTACGCCGACCAGCTCCTGGGCAGCAGCGACGTCCGGGACGAGGCGCCGCCGAACATCTGGTCCAGGGCGATGACCACGCCCATGGACAGTGCTGCGCCGATGCGGTGGTCCGACACTACCAGCCGGAACACGTCGTCCCCCACCGATTCCTTCCGCCGCACCTCCGCCAGCGCAGCGGCGCCGCCTCCGCGCGCGTCCCGCACCGCGCAGCTCCGCCGCCCGTACGAGCCCTCCACCACGTACGCCGCCGCCTCGGCGGAGGATCCCAGCGGCGTGATGTGCGCCAGCGTCTTGTCGGACGCGCGGCGGTGTAGGCCTACGTGGTGGCGCCGCACGGAGAGAAGCGGCTTCGCGTCCGCGGCGCTCGCGTCACCGTCGTACACCACCCAGTGTTCACCCAGGCTGAGGCTGAGCTTGATCTTCCGCCTCACGGTGAGTAGCGGCTTCCCCGCGGCGTCCATGAGCACGACGTCCTCGGCGCGGCGGTGGCGGCTGCCGGAGGAGGAGCCGTAGCGGTCGACGCGGAAGGCGAGGCCGCCGGTGGCGTCGAAGACGGTGAAGCCGTCGCAGTTGAAGAGCAACGACTTGCGCCACACCGTCAGCACCGCAGGCTGCTGCTGCTCTTCCTCGACGACAGCTCCTGCCGGCGACTCTGGCACGGCGATGTTGGGGTGCACCTTTGCCATCTAGCTAGCTTGTTATGTTCTCTTCTTTCTAGCTTAATAATTAGATTAGCTTCGTGCAAGGCGATCGATCTCTGATGTCTTTGCCGTTTGGAGGTGAGAGGTGGAGAAATGGAGAATGAAGAGATCAGGTAGACAGGAGGGATTTATATACCGGCTGCCTGGGTTGGACGGGACGGCCATCGAGCCCGGAATAAGCCGAGGTGGAGCACCAGATGCATTGTCATGTCTAGGTGGGTATACTTGTCAGTTAATCGGAGCTTTCCTTCAGTGCCTGATGTGTGTTTGTCACTCTACAAATAAAGAACCGGACAGTTGAGCATTTTAATCCTTAAAGTTGTGTAGTTTGATCGACCCAGAAATAACAAACGAGTATCAGGAGATAAGTAATCTTCCTTTATTCTTTCTCATTTGTTGTTTTTTTTTTTTTGCGGGGGAAAGAGAATTATATTAACCAGAGATAGGATTACAATCCAAGTTCATGGCATTGGCCACCTCCACAGGGTGTCCACTCAGCCAAAACTCAGTTCTGTGCTTGATCCTACCTAGCTTAGCTAGCTCATGACTAACCTGATTTACATCACGACTAATCTGAGCTACTCTAGTTTCTCTTTCCTTCAAGAGTTCACGAATACTATTTATTCTGAAAGCATAAATCGATTTGTTCGGTGTTCCTTCTTTAATCAGCTCAACAGCTTCGGCACAATCAGTTTCGGCTGTGAAACACACAGTAGACCATAGTAGCGCCAGTTTCAGACCTTCCTCAATTGCTATGAGTTCCGCTTCAGTGGCATCGTTGCACTGCTCTAAAGCGCGACAAGCAGTGAAAATTGCTGCGCCGTCATGGTCACGAAGTACCATGCCAATCCCTGCCCCCTCCCCTTGCTTGAAAGCCCCGTCGGTGTTCAGCTTAGCATGTCCAAGCCCAGGCCTGGACCACCTTTTCAGTACATGGTTCCTGGCCTCCTCATGTTCCTTCTTCTTCACCAGCCCTTGTCCAGGGTCAAGGACCATCTTCCCTTTCTCAATAGCTGCATCAGGGAACTGTTTAATTATCATGAGGGAGTTCAAATAGCTTACCAAGAAGCGACGCGATCCCTCAATAGCTGGGCAGGGCTTGTCATGTGTGATTTCATTGTGAGCATGCCAAATGCGCCAGAGAGTCATCAGCGTGGTGGCTCGTTGGTGTACAGGGATTCCCGTAAGGAGCTGCAGCAGCCATTCCTTCCCCGTTGGTCTCAAGCAGGCATCCGCTGGCATGTCCCAAACTTCCGCCATTGCCTGCCAGAGGTCACGCGCATGCGGGCAACGAACAAAGGCATGGAAAGTATCCTCATCTTCATGTCCACAGATCTGGCAAATCCTGGTGGTAGTTATGCCACGCCTTGCCATGTTCACTTGTGTTGCCAGAGCATTACAACAAATTTTCCATGCCAGTAGCTTGACCTTGGGAGGGACAGGGCAGTCCCAAATAATTTTCCAGCTTGGTCTTTCACCATCCGGTCGTCTACTCGTGGCACCATATGGCTGCTCCTTCATGCGACTATCCATGCCCAGGCGGTAAGCGCTTTTGACAGTAAAATTGCCCCTTTTTTCTGGAAACCATGCAATGAAATCAGGTTCACTTCTACTTGACGGTTTAATCTTCAGTATCTCAGCGATGTCGTCGGGGTTGAAATATTGCTGCAGGCGTTGTACATTCCAAGTACCCTGAGGGAGAAGAAAGTCTGCTACCCATCTGTATCGACAACGCCCTTGGTCAGCCGTTGGAGTGTGGCTAGCCGGCCTTGGGATCCAGGGATCTCGCCAGGCCCGGATGCTAGCTCCATTACCAACTCGCCAAATGACACCCTGCTTCAGTAATTCAAGCCCATGCTCGATGGCATGCCATGTTGATGAGCCATTTCCTGTAAACACCGTATCTGTCAAGAAACCATTTGGGTAATTCTCATTTGTTGTTGTTAATGGATATGACAGGGCCAGGGATCCAGGAATCAGGATAACTCGTCGTCGACACGGGCGGCTGGCCGGCCGTGCAAAGAATTTATTCGTCAGCTAGCTAGCGGCGCCGATGACTTAATTCGATCACTTTGTAATTTTCTCAAAGTTTAGCGATATGGTCCATATAGTGGAATGGTGCGGCAAGGAATGAAAGTTTTGTGTACCTTGCCTCCAAAGCAAGGGTCCTCAAAGGTCGCATGCATCTACGTGCGGGTATGGTTCCATTGTTGAAATTTCCTACTCTACAAGATGTCATATTTTAATCCTCTAATTTACCCAGGAAAATAAATTAAATTGTGTTCATTGAATTATACATGATTCTTTTGTCACTGAACACATGTATTGCATGACTTTTTCATAGTATTTCACCCTCACGATAAATATTAACCATCTACAGATTTTGTCACGGAATTTTTCACTTACATGTATATTTACCTGATCATGAACTCTACTAAAGCTTGATCGGTGGCACTTAATTACCTTCAAAAAAATCCTCACTTGTTGACGATTCTTTAATAAGATTTAATCTGAGTTAGACTTTTTCCGAGTACCCGCAGAAGAGCTGCACGTTTTGTATTAAGCTTATAATGAGAGAAACTTTGGTACAATTTGCAAGGGAAATCGGACCCAAAATCATTACACATGAAGCCTTTCGGCGAACCAACGCACATCCGAGAACACACGCCTTGCCCAACACACTACCAAGATGTACGGGATCGCGAAACAGGGCATTGAGACCGCATCACAACTGAACCAAGACAAATTGAAGCAAACCCTAGCTCCACGATGGCACACATCCACATAGAACCCACCCATAGCGTCATCCAAGCAGAGTCGATGTCAGTATACATTGCGCCCAAGACGCCCACGCTTGGAGAAGAGATCTACCCTGGCATCGATTACCAGCATGGGACTCCACGAGCAACCAAGACATCGCTCTAAGAAGGGGATGACGACATAGCGCTGTCACTAGGCATGCTGGAAAGGCCTTGATGACGCCTTCAAGAAGGTGACGGCGCCCGCAGGCCTTGCCATCGTCCTGCAGCAACATAGGGATTTCTCCCTAGCCCTTCCATCAACCCCACAATCCACAAAAACATCAAGAAAACAATCATCCGGACACCACCCACGAGAAGTCAACACTTGCCTCCGACGAGGGCCGTGACAACCACCTCAAGATTGACCCCAGACATCCCTTAAACGTTGCCGGCCAAACTTCCACGACCCCATGCTGGAACGCAAGCAACACAGACACAACTACCTAGCCCATGACAATCGCCGTCGCCAGAGCAGAGTTGCAGCTACAGCCGTGGGTTGGCCCAGATCGGGCCTGAATACCCAACCGATCCATGAGCGCGGCGCAACCAGCTGTTGCCCATGCCCCTGAACCTACTAAACCACTAAACCATGTTCTCCCATCACTCCGACCCCCAGCGGGTATCCCATATTGGGCCTAGAATGGGCCAAGATTGGGCCCCACTGCCACCGCGAGGAAGCTACGTCTGCAGAGGCCTAAGCTACACGACGAGCGTTGCCAACCGCCGCTACCTTGCTCTGATGGCTGCATTGTTGTGCACTGCCGTAGAACCACCTCCCACGACCCGCATAGCATCTATCTCCACGCGAAGACATGTAGCCGTGTGTCCCTTTTTCACTCTCTCTATCTTTGATGGCCGAGGGAGGGGGGAGCATGGGTCAGTGGCTTTATTGGGGTTCGGGTCACCTTCAGACTCGCTCGTGCGGGTGACCTGGGAGGCAGGGGTCTCATCCAACACGCCCCCTTCTCCGTATAAAGCCACTGGCAGGATCTCAAGTACAAACTCTGGCTAACTTGAGATCTTTTGACTCTGATACACTAGCCAACACAACCAAAACTCTAAAGGGCTATGCTATATATTATAACAGTGCGTTCGAATTTTTTGGTGCATGTGACATTGTGGTTGCTCGTGTGGCCCGAACCGATTTGCCTTCACCACTGGAATAGAAGAAGTGAGGTGACTCAATTCAAACCGGTCAGGGTCAATGGAGGTAAACTATTTCGAGTGCAAAAAAAAGTTTGAAGTTGCACAACTTTGTCTAGGCCCGTCTGGGTTAGAGGTGTACTGGTTCTGATGCAGAAAAAACCCAGCATAAAACTACGACTAGGCACGCCCCTTATACCTAACAACTGGACCCACCTAAACGATTGCTTCCAATATCTTACACTGAGTGATAGTTGGTAAAAATTTCACTGAATGCATCAATGTGGATGAAAATATGCTATACTATGTAATTCGTGTAAAAATGGAAGTAGGGGTATTATATGGATTTTACTTGACTGGATTTTATTTTTTGAGAAACACAGTACAAACGCAGACGCTCACATACACGCGCATACACTCACCCATATGAACGCACACACGCACACCCTACCCCTATGAGCACCTCCAGAAGACTGAGCTGGCGGATTGTATCTTGAAATTGTCGAAGTCACCACAGACGCCTCGCTATCGACGGGAACGTCGCCTCCCACTGAATGAATATTCCGCCTTTATAAGACACACAGATGTCAAACCTGGGGTTTAAACTCTGGTGGGCTGGAGGTACAACCACCCTCCTAACCACCCAACCTCAGGTTGGTTCTTTACTTGACTGGATTTTATGCATACAAGGAATACATATTAGAGAAGTTTGGCTACATACTTTGGATAGATTCCATAACTGGTCTCTATAGATACGGCTTGTACTGATTCATTGGATGATCAACTTGAAGCGACTTAAGGCAGTTTCAAACTATTGTATCGGTGTGGTTACTATATGATATGGCGGAATGAAAGTCTGTTTTGGAAAATTCGCTGAATGATCGCCTACCTAGAAGCAGATTAGTGGCAGTTTGACAGTTTTAGAGATGCCTGCCGCAATATTAGGATACTATTTATTGCTGTGTGCATGATAATTGAGCACGTTTGATCCATGAATAAGTGAAAATCCCTGTCACCGCTTGAACGGCTACTTGCGAATTATCGAACACCTACTTTTTTTGAGAAACACAGTACAACGCAGACGCTCACATACACGCGCATACACTCACTCCATGAACGCACACACGCACACCCTACCCCTATGAGCACCTCCGAAAGACTGATCGAACACCTACTTGTAAAACTGACGTGCATGATCTTTTATTATATGGTGGGAAACGACCAAAGTAGGACATATGCTCGCTATGTGGATTTTATGATCCATGGAAAATTATTCAATGGCATATCCCACCATTCAGCATTATCATCATACGTTTCGATTCCCGAAATGCTTCTTGTCTTCTTCGCCATGTTGGCAAGAGCTAGCGAACTAGGGCCTATAACTTTCAACGAACTGTACGTAGAGTCGTAGACACGACAGCATACATGTACAGTAGACACCACGCATTACATGCACGCATATGTACTCCCCTTCGATCTCTTCGAATTGGTTTTGCACTAGATTTAAGTTAATTAAAAGGAACCGAAAGAAGTACACTTGTATATACTGAATTTGCCACCGTAGTAACATGGAGTGTCGATGTATCGGTACATTGGATGGGTACACGTGGCTCCATCAGCAACGCAGCCCAGCTGGTCCATATAGCATATTCTAACAAGGAACAAGGATATGTCATGGAGAGACATATCAGGTTTCATGGAAGAAGAGGCCAGAAGGTCAGCGTTACAACACACTCTAGGCACATGCGCCACAGAGTACAACCCCACGCTGCGTCTAGGCAGCACTCACACGCTACGGACTACTCGTGGCATCTTCACTTATCCACTGTTGCGAGAGCATCCTTGAACAACCCAACAACTCTCTAGAGCTCGGCCTCATCGAAGATCCGTGCTAACACCGCAACTTTTGAGGAAGACGCACCCTCGAAAACCACGTCGTTCCGGTGACGCCACAGACAACAGCATATGAGCGTGATCCCTATCCAGAAATCGTGGCCTTTCCCCGTGCCACCCCGCTTCTCTTGTATCCAACGAACAAAGCATGTGTCTGCTTGTGGCATTCAGTCAAGCTTTCTTCACCATCGTAGGCATGTGGACCAAACCTCTCGCGCTAAAACATAACCCATCGGCAGATGGTCCAGTGACTTCTCTACCTAATCATAGAATGGGCATGCCGCCAGGTGCGGGAGACCCTGCCTGCTCAACCTATCAGCAGTCCAGCATCTATTTCTTGCCGCTAACCAGAGGAAGATCCTGTAATAGATTTAGTGTATTCTCGTTTCCAATTACTAACTTTGAATTAAGCATGATCGAAGCCAAGAAAAATTAAAAAAATACCAAGAGGTCAATGGGTATGGGTGGCTACACAGTTTGAGGCCATCTCCGTTAATTAATACGACGGCACATCATACGTTACTCTCATGCGTGAGCATGGATTCATGCATCCAGTTACGCAAATTCAGGTGATAGTACAAGTATACAATATAAGCACGCGTGAAAGGTGGTGCATGCATCTTGATCGAAGGTAGATGCATCGAAGACAAAATTGTTCCGCTCCACGGGAACACAAAGCAGAGGTAGAGATATAGGGGCAAGCACTACTACTATGTACTACTGTTATCACCAGAATTTGACCGGATCAGAAGTGGGCCGCGATTACAGATGGGTTTGAAGAATATACATGGAAGAAATACATGAATCGGCCTTGTATACAAAGTTTGGGCTAGTCTGCCCGTGTATCTGTAACATAGTAGGATACGTGTCGGTTAGATAGAGTTTGGCTCGTGCACGGTTGGGATTATTCCCACGTTAGAAAGTCTACGGACTATAAATATGTATCTAGGGTTTATGAAATAAACAACAATCACGTTCACCACAAACCAATCTAGGCGCATCGCCAACTCCCTTGTCTCGAGGGTTTCTTCCGGGTAAGCATCATGCTGCCTAGATCGCATCTTGCGATCTAGGCAGTACACGTTTATTCGATGTTCATGCGTTGCTCGTGCTGAAGCCTTGTTGATGGCGAGCAACGTAGTTATCATAGATGTTTTAGGGTTAGCATTGTTCATCGTATCATATGCTGTCGTCGTGCAACCCTTAGATGTCTAGCCGCCCTTACACCTATCTTGGGTGTAATGGCGGCACCCCGCTTAATCATTATCTAATAGATCCGATCCGTTATGATTGCTCCTTGTTCTTCAAGGATTAGTTTAATATCTGCATAGTTAGGCCTTACAAACGGGTTGAAGGATCCAGTGGCGCGTAGGGTGTAGTTTGCTAGCCCTAGACAGGATGTTCCGGGGATCAACTTCGTGTTGGTTTTTAGGCCTTGTCTAGGGTCGGTTTACGATCACCGTGCGTGGCCGCCATGCTCAATCACGAGTAGGATGTTCCGATTATGTGGTGAAAACCCTAAATCGTAGTAGGTCGTTTTAGCTTTATTTTGATCAAGCAGGACCACCATCTGATCGTACATCTCGTACGGATCATGGGTGGATCGGCTCCTTGAGCCGATTCACAGGACAACCTGAGAGCCGATCGAGGCTCGTATTTAATGTTTACGTGTATGCCATGCAGGAAACTAAACGAGGCACATCCAACACCTTCCTGACCAGGTATAGGTCAGGTGGCACGCCCTTGCATCAGCATCGGACGTGCGTGCCGGAGTCTTTGCGGGCCGTCGCTCGGAGGGGCCAGGGCCAGCCGCAGCCCTGGGAGCCTCCCGGCTCTACCGTGTTGCCCGTCGCTGCTCGCCGGTGGGTTTCTGACCGCAACACATTCTGGCACGCTCGGTGGGACCATCTTCGACATCAACCGCATCGCCATCTACATCCGAGATGGCGGAAGGCACTCCAGTCACGTACGAGGATCTGACCGAGGAGCTCAAGAAGAAGTATGACGAGGTCAAAGCGATCCTCGAAGCCGACCTCATCGGCTCTTTTCACGTAACCCGCTCACATGGCATCAGGTGGAAAGGGTTCTCACCTGAAGGCGCGCTCGATGGAGTGGACCTGTCCGCCCCGTCAGAAGAACGCACCGGGTCTCTGCGTCAGGAGATTAACTTCATGGTAGCTCATTAGCTGCACCGCCATTCTGAGAGCCCGGTGAACACTTTGGAGCGTGTCGCTCTTCGCGTGATCCAGGAAATCATGAAGCATCAGTACTCTCCGTCAGGACCAGCTCTAGGGACTCACCAAGGAGAGATGCCACTCCAGTCCCGTCCACCGCTGCCATTCGCGTTGGCAGCACCAGAAGTGCCGGATTCACCGGCATACGTCGTCTACAAGATCGGTGGTGACCCTAGTGACTATCAGTTCTTGCATGAGGCGCCTAAGGAGATCCCTCACGGATACACGTGCACATACGTGCCGGACCGCAAGAATCGGGCCCTCACAAACCAGACTGCAACAGCAGGAACTTCTGGAACAACAGCAGGAACTTCGGGGACAGATCTTGAGAAGCAGACGTGGCTAGCCAAGTACGCCACCCCGATAAACCTCCAGAGACCAACTCCTGCAGTTGGCTCAGAGCTTGAGAAGCAAGCATGGCTGGCTAAGTATGCCACTCCGGCAAATCTTCAGAGTTCGACTCCTGCAGCCAGCACCGCGGATCAGATCAGTACAATCTTGAGAGACCAATTCGGCATGGTGTCGAAGAGGAGGGCAATCGGCTATTCCAAGCCGTACCCCAACGAGTACGAGTTGATCCCACTACCACCCAAATATCGGCTCCCTGAATTCTCCAAATTTAGTGGATCAGATGGTTCCAGCTCAATCGAGCATGTGAGCCGATATTTGGCACAGCTCGGGCACGATCTCGAGCATCGGATGAGCTGCGTGTGAGGTTCTTCGCACGGTCCCTCACAGGATCGGCTTTCGGGTGGTACGCATCGCTGCCACCGGACTCAATCCGGACTTGGAAGCAGTTGGAGGAGCGAGTTCCACATGCAGTATCACTCGGAGGCTTCCGAGGCTGGCATTGCCGATCTAGCACAAGTACGACGGAAGCGCGGAGAAACGAGTGTCGAATACATCCGGCGCTTCGTAAACGTTAGGAACCGATGCTATTCGGCTCGTATGACCGAAAAAGAAGCGATCGAGTTGGCGGTGGTGGGTCTCGCATCACCGATCAAGGACGTGGCCTCCCAAGCAGACTATCCTTCACTGGCGCACATGGTGCAGAAACTGTCATTATATGAACAGCGCCACCCAGATGTATACCAGGATAAATTCAAGCGTGCGGTGGTCCTGGTTGAGGCAGATGAGGATGAAGGCTCTGCGGGAGATCAAGAGGTAGCAGTAGCTGAATGGACTCGGGGGGCAAGCCCCGTGTCCTGCAAGTGGGTTAAGCCACAAGGTCCTCCAAGGGGGTTTGACTTCGACGTCACCAAGGCTGAGCAAATTTTCGACCTCTTGCTTAAGGAGAAACAGCTAAAGGTACCCGAAGGCCACAAGATCCCCACGGCGCAGGAGCTGAACGGGAAGCCATACTGCAAGTGGCATAACCCGTTCACCCACGCCACCAACGACTGCAGGTGTGGCGTCGGCGAGTCCAAATGGCGATAGAACAAGGGCGTCTAATTTTCAGCCAGTACGCCATGAAGGTTGACACACACCCCTTCCCCGCCGTTAACTTGGTGGAGTGCACTTACCATGGAGGGTGCCAGCCAGGATTCTCGTGCAATATCAACATGGTAGGACCTGGGCACCACTCTGGTAAGGACGGAGACGAGGGCAGCTGCTCTCATAGCAAGGACACAGAGGAAGCCGTTCCACGCGATCGGCTCCGTCACGATGGCAAGCGCTACATCACGAGGGAGAAGTGAGGAACGTAAGATATCGGCGACCTCTCTCGATCACCTCCTCAACAAGTATGTGAGTCAATATGACCAACGCCGACGGTATAACAGCGAGGACGAAAGGGATCGTCTAGCTAGGGATGCCAGGAGACATCGTCGGCATGATCACGACGAGGAGAGATATGAGCTCCACGCCAAGGAAAAGTCGAGAGAGCAAGACGACGTGGATAGGCACTGGGACTGTCCCTTCTTCAGACACTGCTGGGATTCAGGAATGAGCCGATTGCCTACAATCGGCAACTGCCCAGAATGTAAACAGAAGAAGAAGGATGCAGCTAACGTGTCCGTGTTCAAACGTCTAGGGCCTCTCCCGCCTCGGAACAAGCACGCTGAGTCCTCTCGGGTGGAAGATCTCGAGGAATTAGAAGACGATGATGATGAAGAAGAAGATAAGTACCACCGGCCAAGGTGGTGCCCCGATGGACTCAGCCCGTTCCCAAAAGCGTAGGGTTCAGCCGACTACGTGGTTTGGAGGAAGCCGAGAGGTTATACCTGCACACGTTGAGGAAGGCGCGGCCTGATCCGGCCGCTAAAATTCAGCGAACCCCGGACGAAGAAGGTCGGCCACAAAGGAAAGAGTGGCGCCCGGACAAAAGAAAGCCGATGATGAAACGTCGGCTGGCACAAACATGGTGTTCATCCTTCCGACGGAGTTTAGTGCTCCGAGATTAGACGAAGCACCCGTGGCGCAACTTGATCTGCGGCCCACGGCCGGTTATCTTTGAGAAGCCACGAGAAAGGAGCTACAGACACCTGAAGGCCTTGTACTTGCGAGGCTATATCAATGGGCAGCCTGTCAATAAGATGCTGGTGGACACCGGAGCGGCAGTCAACATTATGCCATACTCCATGCTACGTCGGTTGGGACGCTCTAGCTCGGATCTGATCAAGACCAATGTGACACTGAGCGATTTCAACGGCCAAGCATCTGACGCACAAGGTGTTCTGAACGTGGATCTGACCGTAGGAAGAATAACCATCCCTACGACGTTCTTTATTGTCGACAGCAAGAGCACCTATGCTGTCCTGCTAGGAAGAGATTGGATCCACGCCAACTGTTGCATTCCATCCACGATGCACCAATGCTTGATACAGTGGGATGGAGATGAAGTAGAGGTCGTCCACACAGATGATTCAGCCGAGATTTCAACGGCTGGCATGAACGTTTGGGAGACAACAGGCCAAGAGCCACTCTCGAGCATCAATTTGGACGATCGCGAGCGCATCGACGTGACGAAGGACGGGGTAAGGCTGGTCTTATCCACCGGCCTGACCGTGTAACAAGAGCAACATCTATGGACAAATGTGGCGATGCCGATCCGTGGGATCGGCCCCAAAGATCTATGGAGGAACATTGCAAAACCTTCATTGAGCGATTCGATCAACATGGAGGCCGATTCCAGCAATCGGCCAAAATTATCCTCACCATGCGTTCTGCCTGGGTTCAACGTCGATCTAATGGGCAATGGGTTTACGTCGGCTGATGAGCGGGAAGAAGTCAACACTGGTCCTAACAGAGCCGACGTTCACATATAGTTCCTTGGCTAACCACAGAGCCGATATCCGCAGTTACCTGGCAGAATCGGCTCGGGGGGCACCTGATCAGATGAACATGCGCGATACATGTGCAGTAAAAGTATTGGGGGCCGATAGAAAAATTGGCCAGTAAAAAAAATTTTTTTACAGGGTACAGCCGATGCACAGACATCGACTTTAGAACTAAGAAACAAAGCCGATGCACAGCCATCGACTCTAGTACAAATTTCATGGGATCTACCAGTGGCGTGTTCGACATGAGGACCTCCAACTCTGTGCGCAAGGTTGCCAGTTCAGCAGTCTTTGTCAGAGGAGTTTTGGGCGTACAAGACAACCTTGTCAGAGAGGTTTTGGTTTCTAAGCCGCTGGTGATCATCTGCAGTATCGGCTTTCAATGGAAGGAAAGGTGATCGATGGTGGCAAGTTTGGCTGGCTCTGCGTGTTGGGTTTCTCAGATTCGCTCGAATTCGGGTCCATTTGTCTGAACTACCGTTCTCGCCTTGACTAAGGCTCGGTGGGTGATGGCGTGTATTTCACACGTTCGTTGGGAACCCCAAGAGGAAGGTATGATGCGCACAGCAGCAAGTTTTCCCTCAGAAAGAAACCAAGGTTTATCGAACCAGGAGGAGCCAAGAAGCACGTTGAAGGTTGATGGCGGCGGGATGTAGTGCGGCGCAACACCGGAGATTCCGGCGCCAACGTGGAACCTGCACAACACAACCAAAGTACTTTGCCCCAACGAAACGAGTGAGGTTGTCAATCTCACCGGCTTGCTGTAACAAAGGATTAACCGTATTGTGTGGAAGATGATTGTTTGCAGAGAAAACGATAAAACAAGTATTGCAGACAGATTTGTATTTCGGTATAAAAGAATGGACCGGGGTCCACGGTTCACTAGAGGTGTCTCTCCCATAAGATAAAAGCATGTTGGGTGAACAAATTACAGTCGGGCAATTGACAAATAGAGAGAGCATAACAATGCACATACATGTCATGATAAGTACGAGTGAGATTTAATTGGGCATTACGACAAAGTACATAGACCGCCATCCAACCGCATCTATGCCTAAAAAGTCCACCTTCAGAGTTATCGTCCGAACCCCCTCCGGTATTAAGTTGCAAAGCAACAGGACAATTGCATTAAGTATGGTGCGTAATGTAATCAACAACTACATCCTCGGACATAGCGCCAATGTTTTATCCCTAGTGGCAACAGACACAACACAACCTTAGAACTTTCGTCATCATCGTCCCGGTGTCAATGCGGGCATGAACCCACTATCGAGCATAAATACTCCCTCTTGGAGTTAAGAGCAAAAACTTGGCCAGAGCCTCTACTAATAACGGAGAGCATGCAAGATCATAAACAACACATATGTAATAACTTGATAATTAACATAACATGGTATTCTCTATCCATCGGATCCCGACAAACACAACATAGAATATTACAGATAGATGATCTTGATCATGTTAGGCAGCTCACAAGATCCAACAATGAAGCACAATGAGGAGAAGACAACCATCTAGCTACTGCTATGGACCCATAGTCCGGGGGTGAACTACTCACTCATCACTCCGGAGGCGACCATGGCGGTGTAGAGTCCTCCGGGAGATGAATCCCCTCTCCGGCAGGGTGCCGGAGGAGATCTCCAGAATCCCCCGAGATGGGATTGGCAGCGGCGGCGTCTCTGGAAGGTTTTCCGTATCGTGGTTTTTTTTCCTCAGGGGTTTCGCGACGGAGGCTTTAAGTAGGCGGAAGGGCAGAGTCGGAGGGCTGACGAGGGGCCCACACCATAGGGCGGCGCGGGCCCCCTCCGGCCGCGCGGCCCTATGGTGGCGGCGCCTCGTCGCCCCACTTCGTATCCCTTTCGGTCTTCCGGAAGGTTCGTGGCAAAATAGGCCCCCGGGTCTTGATTTCGTCCAATTCCGAGAATATTTCGTTACTAGGATTTCTGAAACCAAAAACAGCGAAAACGAGCAAGCGGCACTTCGGCATCTTGTTAATAGGTTAGTTCGAGAAAATGCACGAATATGACATAAAGTGTGCATAAAACATGTAGGTATCATCAATAATATGGCATGGATCATAAGAAATTATCGATACGTCGGAGACGTATCAAGCATCCCCAAGCTTAGTTCTCGCTCGTCCCGAGCGAGGTAAAACGATAACAAAGATAATTTCTGAAGTGACATGCCATCATAACCTTGATCATACTATTTGTAAACATATGTAATGAATGTAGCGATCAAAACAATGGTAATGACATGAGTAAACAAGTGAATCATAAAGCAAAGACTTTTCATGAATAGTACTTCAAGACAAGCATCAATAAGTCTTGCATAAGAGTTAACTCATAAAGCAATAAATCAAAGTAAAGGTATTGAAGCAACACAAAGGAAGATTAAGTTTCAGCAGTTGCTTTCAACTTGTAACATGTATATCTCATGGATAATTGTCAACATAGAGTAATATAACAAGTACAATATGCAAGTATGTGGGACTCAATGCACAGTTCACACAAGTGTTTGCTTCTTGAGGTGGAGAGAGATAGGTGAACTGACTCAACATAAAAGTAAAAAGAATGGTCCTTCAAAGAGGAAAGCATCGATTGCTATATTTGTGCTAGAGCTTTTATTTTGAAAACATGAAACAATTTTGTCAACGGTAGTAATAAAGCATATGAATTATGAAAGTTATATCTTACAAGTTGCAAGCCTCATGCATAGTATACTAATAGTGCCCGCACCTTGTCCTAATTAGCTTGGACTACCGGATCTTTGCAATACACATGTTTTAACCAAGTGTCACAATGGGGTACCTCCATGCCGCCCGTACAAAGGTCTAAGGAGAAAGCTCGCATTTTGGATTTCTCGCTTTTGATTATTCTCAACTTAGACATCCATACCGGGACAACATGGACAACGAGATAATGGACTCCTCTTTAATGCATAAGCATGTGACAACAATTATTATTCTCATATGAGATTGAGGATATATGTCCAAAACTGAAACTTCCACCATGAATCATGGCTTTAGTTAGCGGACCAATGTTCTTCTCTAACAATATGCATGCTCCAACCATAAAGGTGGTAGATCTCTCTTACTTCAGACAAGACGGACATGCATAGCAACTCACATGATATTCAACAAAGTATAGTTGATGGCGTCCCCGAAGCATGGTTATCGCACAACAAGCAACTTAATAAGAGATAAAGTGCATAAGTACATATTCAATACCACAATAGTTTTTAAGCTATTTGTCCCATGAGCTATATATTGCAAAGGTGAATGATGGAATTTTAAAGGTAGCACTCAAGCAATTTACTTTGGAATGGCGGATAAATACCATGTAGTAGGTAGGTATGGTGGACACAAATGGCATAGTGGTTGGCTCAAGGATTATGGATGCATGAGAAGTATTCCCTCTCGATACAAGGTTTAGGCTAGCAAGGTTATTTGAAACAAACACAAGGATGAACGGTGCAGCAAAACTCACATAAAAGACATATTGTAAACATTATAAGACTCTACACCGTCTTCCTTGTTGTTCAAAACTCAATACTAGATGTTATCTAGACTCTAGAGAAACCAAATATGCAAACCAAATTAGCAAGCTCTAAGTGTTTCTTCATTAATGGGTGCAAAGTATATGATGCAAGAGCTTAAACATGAGCACAACAATTGCCAAGTATCAAATTATCCAAGACATTTTAGAGTTACTACATGTAGCATTTTCCAATTCCAACCATATAACAATTTAACGAAGAAAAAACTTCGCCATGAATACTATGAGTAGAGCCTAAGGACATACTTGTCCATATGCTACAGCGGAGCGTGTCTCTCTCCCACAAAGTGAATGCTAGGATCCATTTTATTCAAACAAAACAAAAAACAAAAACAAACCGACGCTCCAAGCAAAGTGCATAAGATGTGACGGAATAAAAATATAGTTTCGGGGGAGGAACCCGATAATGTTGTCGATGAAGAAGGGGATGCCTTGGGCATCCCCAAGCTTAGACGCTTGAGTCTTCTTAGAATATGCAGGGGTGAACCACCGGGGCATCCCCAAGCTTAGAGCTTTCACTCTCCTTGATCATATTGCATCATACTCCTCTCTTGATCCTTGAAAACTTCCTCCACACCAAACTCGAAACAACTCATTAGAGGGTTAGTGCACAATAAAAATTCACATGTTCAGAGGTGACACAATCATTCTTAACACTTCTGGACATTGCATAAAGCTACTGGACATTAATGGATCAAAGAAATTCATCCAACATAGCAAAAGAGGCAATGCGAAATAAAAAGGCAGAATCTGTCAAAACAGAACAGTCCGTAAAGATGGATTTTATTAGGCCACCAGACTTGCTCAAATGAAAATGCCCAAATTGAATGAAAGTTGCGTACATATCTGAGGATCATGCACGTAAATTGGCTTAATTTTCGGAGCTACCTACAGAGAGGTAGACCCAGATTCGTGACAGCAAAGAAATCTGGAACTGCGCAGTAATCCAAATCTAGTACTTACTTAACTATCAAAGACTTTACTTGGCACAACAAAACTCAAAACTAAGATAAGGAGAGGTTGCTACAGTAGTAAACAACTTACAAGACACAAATATAAATATAAAACAAAAGTACTGTAGTAAAAACATGGGTTGTCTCCCATAAGCGCTTTTCTTTAACGCCTTTCAGCTAGGCGCAGAAAGTGTATCTCAAGTGTTATCAAGAGATGAAGCATCAACATCATAATTTGTTCTAATAATAGAATCATAAGGTAACTTCATTCTCTTTCTAGGGAAGTGTTCCATACCTTTCTTGAGAGGGAATTGATATTTAATATTACCTTCCTTCATATCAATAGTAGCACCAACGGTTCGAAGAAAAGGTCTTCCCAATATAATGGGGCAAAGATGCATTGCATTCAATATCCAAGACAACAAAATTAACGGGGACAAGGTTATTGTTAACCATAATATGAACATTATCAACTTTCCCCAAAGGTTTCTTTTTAGCATTATCAGCGAGATTAACATCCAGATAACAGTTTTTCAATGGTGGCAAGTCAAGCATATCATAGACTTTCTTAGGCATAACATAAATACTTGCACCAAGATCACATAAAGCATTACAATCAAAATCTTTGACTCTCATTTTAATGATGGGCTCCCAACCATCCTCTAGCTTTCTAGGAATAGAAGTTTCAAGTTTTAGTTTCTCTTCTCTAGCTTTTATGAGAGCATTTGTAATATGTTTTGTGAAAGCCAAGTTTACAGCGCTAGCATTAGAACTTTTAGCAAGTTTTTGCAAGAACTTTATAACTTCAGAGATGTGGCAATCATCAAAATCTAAATCATTACAATCTAAAGCAATGGGATTATCATCCCCAAGGTTGGAAATTTTTTTAGCAGTTTTATCACAGGCAGTTTCAGCAGTTTTAGCAGTTTCAGGTAATTTTGCGCGCTTTGCACTAGGAGTAGAAGCATTGCCAACACCAATTATTTTACCATTGATAGTAGGAGGTGCAGCAACATGTGAATCATTAGCATTGCTAGTGGTGGTAATAGTCCAAACTTTAGCTACACTTTCCTCTCTAGCTAGTTTTTCATTTTCTTCTCTATCCCACCTAGCACGCAGTTCAGCCATTAATCTTATATTCTCATTAATTCTAACTTGTATGGCATTTGCTGTAGTAACAATTTTATTTTCAATATCCCTATTAGGCATAACTTTCGATTTCAAAAGATCAACATCAGAGGCAAGACTATCAACTCTAGAAGCAAGAATATCAATTTTATTGAGCTTTTCCTCAACAGATTTGTTAAAGGCAGTTTGTGTACTAATAAATTCTTTAAGCATAGCTTCAAGTCCAGGGGGTGTATTCCTATTATTGTTGTAGAATTCCCATAAGAATTAGCATAACCGTTACCATTATTATAAGGATATGGCCTATAGTTATTACTAGAATTGTTCTGATAAGCATTGTTGTTGAAATTATTATTTTTAATGAAGTTTACATCAACATGTTCTTCTTGGGCAACCAATGAAGCTAATGGAACATTATTAGGATCAACATTAGTCCTACCATTCACAAGCATAGACATAATAGCATCAACCTTATCATTCAAGGAAGAGGATTCTTCAACAGAATTTACCTTCTTACCTTGTGGAGCTCTTTCCGTGTGCCATTCAGAGTAATTAACCATCATATTATCAAGAAGCTTTGTTGCTTCACCAAGAGTGATGGACATAAAGGTACCTCCAGCAGCTGAATCCAATAAATTCCGCGAAGAAAAATTTAGTCCTGCATAGAAGGTTTGGATGATCATCCAAATAGTCGATCCATGGGTTGGGTAATTTTTAACCAGAGATTTCATTCTTTCCCAAGCTTGAGCAACATGTTCATTATCCAATTGTTTAAAATTCATTATGCTACTCCTCAAAGATATAATTTTAGCAGGGGGATAATATCTACCAATAAAAGCATCCTTGCATTTAGTCCAGGAATCAATACTATTCTTAGGCAGAGATAGCAACCAATCTTTAGCTCTTCCTCTTAATGAGAAAGGAAACAATTTTAATTTTATAATGTCACCATCTACATCTTTATACTTTTGCATTTCACAAAATTCAACAAAATTATTGAGATGGGCAGCAGCATCATCAGAACTAACACCAGAAAATTGCTCTCGCATAACAAGATTTAGTAAAGCAGGTTTAATTTCAAAGAATTCTGCTGTAGTAGCGAGGTGGAGCAATAGGTGTGCATAGGAAATCATTATTATTTGTGCTAGTGAAGTCACACAACTTAGTATTTTCAGGGGTAGCCATTTTAGCAGTAGTAAATAAAGCAAACTAGATAAAATAAATGCAAGTAAACTAATTTTTTTGTGTTTTTGATATAGAGTGCAAGACAGTAAATAAAGTAAAGCTAGCAACTAATTTTTTTGTGTTTTGATATAATGCAGCAAACAAAGTAGTAAATAAAATAAAGCAAGACAAAAACAAAGTAAAGAGATTGAGAAGTGGAGACTCCCCTTGCAGCGTGTCTTGATCTCCCCGGCAACGGCGCCAGAAAATATGCTTGATGGCGTGTATTTCACACGTTCGTTGGGAACCCCAAGAGGAAGGTATGATGCGCACAGCAGCAAGTTTTCCCTCGGAAAGAAACCAAGGTTTATCGAACCAGGAGGAGCCAAGAAGCACGTTGAAGGTTGATGGCGGCGGGATGTAGTGCGGCGCAACACCGGAGATTCCGGCGCCAACGTGGAACCCGCACAACACAACCAAAGTACTTTGCCCCAACGAAACGAGTGAGGTTGTCAATCTCACCGGCTTGCTGTAACAAAGGATTAACCGTATTGTGTGGAAGATGATTGTTTGCGAGAGAAAACGAGTAAAACAAGTATTGCAGCAGATTTGTATTTCAAGTATAAAAGAATGGACCGGGGTCCACAGCTCACTAGAGGTGTCTCTCCCATAAGATAAAAGCATGTTGGGTGAACAAATTACAGTCGGGCAATTGACAAATAGAGAGAGCATAACAATGCACATACATGTCATGATAAGTACGGTGAGATTTAATTGGGCATTACGACAAAGTACATAGACCGCCATCCAACTGCATCTATGCCTAAAAAGTCCACCTTCGGAGTTATCGTCCGAACCCCCTCCGGTATTAAGTTGCAAAGCAACGAGACAATTGCATTAAGTATGGTGCGTAATGTAATCAACAACTACATCCTCGGACATAGCGCCAATGTTTTATACCTAGTGGCAACAACGACAACACAACCTTAGAACTTTCCGTCACTGTCCCAGGTGACAATGCAGGCATGAACCCACTATCGAGCATAAATACTCCCTCTTGGAGTTAAGAGCAAAAACTTGGCCGAGCCTCTACTAATAACGGAGAGCATGCAAGATCATAAACAACACATATGTAATAACTTGATAATTAACATAACATGGTATTCTCTATCCATCGGATCCCGACAAACACAACATAGAGTATTACGGATAGATGATCTTGATCATGTTAGACAGCTCACAAGATCCAACAATGAAGCACAATGAGGAGAAGACAACCATCTAGCTACCGCTATGGACCCATAGTCCAGGGGTGAACTACTCACTCATCACTCCGGAGGCGACCATGGCGGTGTAGAGTCCTCCGGGAGATGAATCCCCTCTCCGGCAGGGTGCCGGAGGAGATCTCCAGAATCGCCCGAGATGGGATTGGCGGCGGCGGCGTCTCTGTAAGGTTTTCCGTATCGTGGTTTTTTTTCCTCAGGGGTTTCGCGACGGAGGCTTTAAGTAGGCGGAAGGGCAGAGTCGGAGGGCTGACGAGGGGCCCACACCATAGGGCGGTGCGGCCCCCCCTCTGGCCGCGCGGCCCTATGGTGGCGGCGCCTCGTCGCCCCACTTCGTATCCCTTTCGGTCTTCTGGAAGGTTCGTGGCAAAATAGGCCCCTGGGTCTTGATTTCGTCCAATTCCGAGAATATTTCGTTACTAGGATTTCTGAAACCAAAAACAGCTAGAAAACAAGAATCGGCACTTCGGCATCTTGTTAATAGGTTAGTTCCAGAAAATGCACGAATATGACATAAAGTGTGCATAAAACATGTAGGTATCATCAATAATATGGCATGGATCATAAGAAATTATCGATACGTCGGAGACGTATCAGGGGGCAGCTGATTTGGTAGGCACTCTGTTTTTGGAAGCCGATTGGAGTGTCGTCGGCTGACCCTGCATCATAAACTTCTTCGAAAGTGGTGAGTTGTTGCAGAAGGAGGTCACCAGAGCTACTGGAAGGAGCCTGAAAGGAAAGCCATCATCATCTACAGTGGTCGGGGCCGTTTCGTTGCTACAAGAAGATAGAGCAAGGCGCTATGTTCGGACAGCCAGGAGCGGTCAAGGATCACCTTCAGGCCAGAGACCATAGCGTGGGCATTGGATGATGTTACCCTTGGGTCCGTTTCAGTTGCGAACCTGTGCGATTTGACATCTGAGGTTCATATGGCCAGGGCCTGGATCTGTTCAAGCGACATTTTGGGGGTCTGAGTTTTGCTCTCTTGGACAAGTCACAGATTGCCATTTGGATAGACAATAGAGTTGGCTTTGCTCGCGTTCATGGCAAGGTCCGATGTGCTGCCATCGGCTCTTGATTTGCTGACTTATTTTAGCAATCGGCGAAATTGGTAAAAGGACAAAATCGGCTGAGAAATTTCTTCTTCATTAATAAGGAGGTTTTTTACAATGAAGAGCCGATTTCTCAAGAAAGGAAGAACAAAAGAAGAGCCGATTGCTCAGAAACTACTAATCCTCGCTGGCCTTGTCGTCGGCATCGTAGCTGCCGTCGGCGCTGCTTCCGGAGAGGTCCTCGTCGCTGCTACCCCAGCCCTCGGCCGGAGCTTCTTCTTCCTCGTCATCATCATCGTCCTCGCTGTCCGCCCAAGCGCGGAAGCGCTTCGCCGGAGGATACCCAGCGGAGGAGGAGGAATCATCCTCCTCCTCTTCTTCTTCTTCCTCTACTTCTTCTTCTTCCTCCTCCTCGTCGGAGGAGGTGGGGGTCGCCCGGGAGTGGAGGTCGTCTTCGCTCTCGCTCTTCAGCTCCCCTTCAATGAGGAACTCGAGGTCGTCTTCCCCATCGGTCAGAGGTAAGTCACCATCTGACCCGACGAGTGCTTCGGGTGGGCCTTCTGGCACATGGTCGAAGTTCCACTCCTGCTCGCTCGAGGAGGAAGATTGGAAAGAGAGGTCTGAAGAGATGGAGGAAGAGGAAGACATTGCTACAGGGAAAGAGGGTTTTTTTGGGTGCCGATGGCCGGAACAGAGCAAGAGGATGAAGTGGTGAACCGTTCGGCACAGTTAAATAAAGGGGGTATAGTGGAGATTTAATGCCATTGCGGTTTCCGAGGGAGTGATGTTAAAACTATCAAATCTTGCTGAGAAGTGGAAGTGGCAAGGCATCAGGATGAAGGATACTGCGGCGGTTCCCGCTTCTGCCACGACATGACCCGACGAAGAAAAAGCGAGTGATTTTGGAATTGTCATTTCCAAAACCAGGGGGGCATGTGTTATCACCAGAATTTGACCGGATCAGAGGTGGGCCGCGATTACAGATGGGCTTGAAGAATATACATGGAAGAAATACATGAATCGGCCTTGTATACAAAGTTTGGGCTAGTCTGCCCGTGTATCTGTAACATAGTAGGATACATGTCGGTTAGATAGAGTTTGGCTCGTGCACGGTTGGGATTATTCCCACGTTAGAAAGTCTACGGACTATAAATATGTATCTAGGGATTATGAAATAAACAACAATCACGTTCACCACAAACCAATCTAGGCGCATCGCCAACTCCCTTGTCTCGAGGGTTTCTTCCGGGTAAGCATCATGCTGCCTAGATCGCATCTTGCGATCTAGGCAGGACACGTTTATTCGCTGTTCATGCGTTGCTCGTGCTGAAGCCTTGTTGATGGCGAGCAACGTAGTTATCATAGATGTTTTAGGGTTAGCATTGTTCATCGTATCATATGGTGTCGTCGTGCAACCCTTAGATGTCTAGCCGCCCTTACACCTATCTTGGGTGTAAGGGCGGCACCCCGCTTGATCATTATCTAGTAGATCCGATCCGTTATGCTTGCTCCTTGTTCTTCAAGGATTAGTTTAATATCTGCATAGTTAGGCCTTACAAACGGGTTGAAGGATCCAGTGGCGCGTAGGGTGTAGTTTGCTAGCCCTAGACAGGATGTTCCGGGGATCAACTTCGTGTTGGTTTTTAGGCCTTGTCTAGGGTCGGTTTACGATCACCGTGCGTGGCCGCCGGGCTCAATCACGAGTAGGATGTTCCGATTATGTGGTGAAAACCCTAAATCGTAGTAGGTCGTTTTAGCTTTATTTTGATCAAGCAGGACCACCATCCGATCGTACATCTCGTACGGATCATGGGTGGATCGGCTACTTGAGCCGATTCACGGGACAACCCGAGAGCCGATCGAGGCTCGTATTTAATGTTTACGTGTATGCCATGCAGGAAACTAAGCGAGGCACATCCAACACCTTCCTGACCAGGTATAGGTCAGGTGGCACGCCCTTGCATCAGCATCGGACGTGCGTGCCGGAGTCTTTGCAGGCAGTCGCTCGGAGGGGCCAGGGCCAGCCGCAGCCCTGGGAGCCTCCCGGCTCTACTGTGTTGCCCGTCGCTGCTCGCCGGTGGGTTTCTGACCGCAACAACTACTCACTCCGTCTCAGTTTATAGGACTTACGCGTGTCCCTAGGTCGTAAATTTGACAATGATAATGTAATATATGTATTACAAAAAATATATATCATTAGAAAGCTTAGATGTTCTACTTTTTAATTATATATTTTTTATATTATACAAATGATATTATGTTGGCTAAATTCACAACCTAGAAATACGCGCAAGCCCTACAAACTAGAACGGAGGTAGTACTTTTTTTAAATAAAAAACGTCTTATTACTTAAGAGTTTAAGCATTACACCTGGCCTCTGCATATAGATTCACACAACCACACACCCACCCGCAATAAAAAAGAGTAGCAAAAACACTGAACAAAACCAAGGACATGGATGAACAACTAAGACAATGGAATCTCAATCGGCAGATTACGCCGCCATCTATGTTGGGAAAAAATATCTCTCGCCGCATCCTCTAATTCTGTAGATACCTTTATAAATAGATCTCGATTCTCCACATGTTGAAGGAAAGACCACGAACCGAGCAAAGCGGTGCACCGGTAGATAACCTGCAACATGGAAAAAAATTATCAGAAAAAACCTTGTCATTTCTACATAGCCATAGCGATCAAATAATGACAATCACTCCCACCCTAATAAAAGTTTAAACCTAAGATCCACCCCATTAAGCCAGTTACCGAACATATTCGCAACGCTTCGAGGCGGATACAAGGTAGAACCTATTTGGGTTAGTGACCATATAGATCTTGCGAATTGGCACCAAAAGAAAAGGTGGCTAATGGTCTCTTCATGATGAAAAAAACACACTTGTTTACTTCCTTGCTAATTACGCTTTGCAATGTTGTCCTTAGTAAGAATTACCCCTCTACGGAGGTACCACGCAAACACCTTTGTCTTTAATGGTATCTTCATAGACCATTGTTTCTATTATTATCAACTGGCGTACCAGATTGGATCATAACATTGTACATAGAATTCAGAGAGAACTTTCCACTCTCTTTAAGATTCCAACGTATCTCATCGGATCTTGCGATAACTGGACCATCTCCAGCCGCTGAAGCAAAGCATTCCATGATGCTAGCCTAGGACCAACAAGATCACGTCTGAACGTCACCTCCAGTGGTGAATTTTGCATCACCATTGCAAGAGTATCGGTTTTCTGACGAACAATATTGTACGATGCAGGATATTATTCACGAAAAGTGGCATTACCTAACCACTTATCTTCTCAGAATCTTATCTGAGATCCATCCTTAATAGAGAAAGAAGTATATGGGAAGAAAAAATTCTTTGTCGCCATAAGACTAGCCCAGAAGTGTGAGTTCTCAGGTTTCCATATAATCTGAGACAACGACTTCGAGCCAACATACTTTCTCTTAAGAAGTTAAGAATGTATTGCCACATTCCTTCTTCTGATAGAAGCTTGAATAACCATTTACCTAAGAGAGCTCGGCTCTTGACCTCAAGATCATGAATACCAAGTCCTGCTTGGTCCTTTGGTCGGCACACATCACTCCATTTAGCTAGTCGATATTTCCTTTTTATCATTATCTCATTGCCAAAAGAATCTAGATCGAAAATAATCCAATCTATGTAAGACTCCTTTAGGAAATTGGAATAAAGAAATCATGTATAATATCATATTACTTAGTACTGAATTAATGAGAACCAATCGCCCACCAAGAGATAATAACCTGCCTTTCTAACTCGATAACCGCTTCTGAAGTCTTTCCTCAACATGTTTCCATTCAATTAAAGTTAGGCGCCGACAATGATTCTAAATACCTAGATACCTGATGGAAAATTGACTAATCTCACAACCAAACATCTCAGCATAGTGGTGGGCTTCGTCATGGGCATCCCCAAAGCAGAACAATTCACTTTTGTGGAAGTTAATTTTAAGACCCGAAAGCTTCTGAAAAGCTGATAAAATCAACTTAATATTTGTAGCTTTGTCAGATCATGTTCCATAAAAAAGAATTGTATCATCGGCATATTGAAGTATAAATAAACCTCCATCAACAAGATGTGGTACTACCACTTCAATAAGACCATCAACCTTTGCACGCTCAATGATTATAGCAAGCATATCCACCACAATATTAAATAACATTGATGACTGACATGTGTATGCCTACGGGTATGTCGAATGAAGTACCCCTGGTCCATAGGAAAGCAGGAAGCCCATGAACTTGAAGCTTTGGTGGCCCAGAAGATTGGATATCCTCGGATTAGGAAGCTAAAGTTACTGTAGGAAACTTGTATCAGTATAAGGAAGGCCCATGAACGCGGATCGAAAGTTTGTAACTTCTACGACACGGAAAATCCTCGGCTTCACCTCATATATAAAGGGGAAACCGAGGGTGAAGAAAGGACCGGAATCATTGTAACCTAGCCACTGTAATATTGAGTTGAGCACATTTGTTCGGTTGAACCTTCGAGATCTACTTGCCCTCTACTTCTTACGAAACCCTAAGTCCAGAATATGTAGGCATTGACAAGTCATGGTGCTTATCGTTACGCCGACTTCACTCTGTTGGGGAACCCCAAGAGGAAGGTATGATGA
This sequence comes from Lolium rigidum, assembly GCF_022539505.1. NCBI lineage: Eukaryota > Viridiplantae > Streptophyta > Magnoliopsida > Poales > Poaceae > Lolium > Lolium rigidum. Next base: position 129,388,438 of record NC_061512.1, read on the forward strand.
GCATAGTATCAAGTTTTCCCTCAGTAAGAAACTAAGGTTTAATCGACCAATAGGAGAAAGGTGTGACTTCTGAAGGTGTTGCTGGCTGATTATTGGCCGGGCGCACTACCAGCGTGAACAACAACGTGGAACCTACACACAACACAACCAAAGTACTTTGCCCCAACTTACAGTGAGGTTGTCAATCTCACCGGTTTGCTGAACACAAAGGATTAGACCTATCGAGTGGAAAGAGATGTTTGCAGAAAGTAAATAGAACATGATTGTAGTTGAATTTATCAGTAAAGGAAATAGGACCGGGATCCATAGTTCACTAGAGGTGTCTCTCCATAAAGATAAATAACATGTTGGGTGAACAAATTACAGCTGGGCAATTGATAGAATATCGACCAATACATGACAAGATGATTACTATGAGATTTGATATGGGCATTACAACATAATACATAGACCGTAATTAAATTGCGTCTATGACTAATAATCCACCTTCAGGCTATCGTCCGAACTCATTTCAGTATTAAGTTGCAACCAACAGACTATCGCATTAAGCAATGTGTGTAAAGTAAACAATAGAACTACCCTCAGATAAAACATTATTATTTTCTCCCTAGTAGCAACAACACATCTACAATCTTAGAAGTTAAATGTCACTCTCCCAGAAAACTAGAGGCATGAACCTACTATCAAGCATAAATACCCCCTCTTGGAGTCACAAGTGTCCACTTAGCCAGAGTTTCTACTAGCAACGGAGAGCATGCAAAATCACAAATAACATATTACATGAATATATATAACCAATCTCAACATAGTATACAATATTCATCGGATCTCAGCAAACGCAACATATAGGATTACATAAAGATGATCTTGATCATGTAGGGCAGCTCACAAGATCTATACATGAAGCAGAAAGTGGAGAAGACAACCATCTAGCTACTGCTATGGACCCATAGTCCAGGGATGAACTACTCACACATCACTTCGGAGGCGGGCTTGGCAATGTAGATGCATCCGGCGGTGATTTCCCCCTCCGGTTGGGTGCCGGGAAGAGCTTCAGAACCCCCCGAGATGGGTTCTGCGATGGTGGCCGTGACGAAACTTTTCGTGGATGGAGGCTCAGGTATCGAGGGTTTTCCCGAGAAGATGTATAAATAGGCGGGGGATTTAAGTCGGTGGTGTGCTTGGTGGGCCCAAACCCCCCTAGGAGCGGGCCAGGCCTAGGCCGCGCCATGGGGTGGTTTGGCCGCCCTGTGGCGCCTCTTCGACCCCCTCTGGACTTCGCCTTCGTTTCGGTAAAATATTGACTTTGGCTTTTTCGTCCAATTCCGAGAATATTTCCTGTACAACTTTTCTAAAATACAAAAACAGCAAAAAACAGGGAACTGGCACTATGGCATCTTGTTAATAGGTTATTGTCGGAAATCATGTAAAAGTGCAACGAAGTTTAAGCAAAACATATATGAATTGGTGTAAAACAAGCATGAAGCATAAAAAAGTATAAATACTTTTGAGACGTATCACACATCTACAATCTTAGAAGTTAATGTCACTCTCCCAGAAAACTAGAGTTATGAACCTACTATCGAGCATAAATACCCCCTCTGGAGTCACAAGTGTCCACTTGGACAGAGTTTCTACTAGCAACGGAGAGCATGCAATATCACAAATAACATATGACGACATGAATATATAATCAATCTCAACATAGTATACAATACTCATCGGATCCCAGCAAACACAACATATAGGATTATATAAAGATGATCTTGATCATGTAGGGCAGCTCACAAGATCTATACATGAAGCACATAGTGGAGAAGACAACCATCTATCTACTGCTATGGACCCATAGTCCAGGGATGAACTACTCACGCATCACTTCGGAGGTGGGCATGGCGATGTAGATGCCTCCGGCGATGATTTCCCCCTCCGGCAGGGTTCCGGGAAGAGCTTCAGAACCCCCCGAGATGGGTTCTGCGATGGCGGCCGCGACACAACTTTTTGTGGATGGAGGCTCGGGCATCGAGAGCTTTCCCAAGAAGATGTATAAATAGGCGGATGATTTAGGTCGGTGGGGTGCCTGGGGGGCCCACACCCCCCTCGGCACGGGCCAAGGCCAGGCCGCGCCAAGGGTGGGTCTGGCCGCTCTGTGGCGCCTCTTCGACCCCCCTCTGGACTTCGTTTTCATTTCGGTAAAATATTGACTTCGGCTTTTGTTTCATCCAATTCCGAGAATATTTCATGTACAACTTTTCTGAAATACAAAAACAGCAGAAAACAGGGAACTGGCACAGTGGCATCTTGTTAATAGGTTAGTGCCGGAAATCATGTAAAAGTGCAACAAAGTGTAAGCAAAACATATATGAATTGGTGTAAAACAAACATGGAGCATCAAAAATTATAGATACGTTTGAGACATATCAAGCATCCCCAAGCTTAACTCCTGCTCGTCCTCGAGTAGGTAAGTGATAACAAAAATATTTTTTGAGGTGACATGAAGCCAACAGAATCTTGATTAAGCATGTAAAGTATTGTGAGCTGGGATATAAGTACTCTAACGTAGGCATGATAGATATGATTCGATCGAACTTAGCAACTATGTTATAACATGAAGAGTAACTCAAACAAAGGATCATGAATAGTAGTGCATTGAAAGTAAACATAACAAAGTGGTACTCAACATGTCCTTTATGGAATAGCAAAACATAAATACTAGGACACCTTCAAAGTTCAGAGGGTGACTAGATACAAGTAATTTGAGAGCAAGCAATAGCACAATCATGAATCAATCAATAATAATTTTGGAACTATGCACATTGCACTAAGAATGACAACTATGAATCGGTGCATAAAGTAGAAGATGAAGACTCAACATAATAGTAAAAAAGATACTCTTTGCAAAGTAAGCAAGATAAACAAGTTTTATAAACCTTCAAAAAAGTATGGTACTCATTAGCTTTGAGCTCTCATTGCCCCTATTATAAGCATCTTGAATGGTTAAAGTTAATGTTAGTAAAAAATGAGCTATATGCTTGCAAATCACAAGTTGAAAATCTCATGCCCCTTGAATGCGAGTACCTAAACCTCATGCTACTCAACTTAGGTCTCAAATAAGTTCTTGTCATTGTAAATATACATTTATAATTGAGAATCTCCAACGGGGTACCTCTTGCCCGATGATATGGAGGTACTCTTGTAGGAGGAATTCCATGCCAAAATGACAAGACAAAAAGAAAGTGAGCATCTCAGCAATTTTTTATTTACTATGGGTATAGCTTTTTATTGCAAATGCTTCATAGAATGCTCACTATGTCTTAGCTGTAAATTTTCACCTCGAATGATGCATGACTTAGATTAGCGTCCCAGACGTTTATCTAACTCATATACAAACTCCATGGACTTATAAGTTTCCATTTTATTTCGCACCGCTAGGCATCCATAAACGAAAGAACATGACATCAACTAAATATAAGTGCAATGACGAAAGTGTTCCCCATGAAAGCATGGTTCTACTAACTCCCAACTCGCAATTTGCAAACAGATAAACTTCATAAGATAGGCACAATGATCAAGTTTATTAAGTGCAAGAAAGTAAATGTGCCATCAAGGTCATGAGAGTTTTACTGACTAATTTTCTCATGCCAAAATTTAATTTGGAAGATAAATAAAAACATGATGAATTACTTGGAATAGCAGTAATGCTACTAGCTAGATATAGTGGACACAATTGGAAAACTTTATTTCATGGTGGTTGGATGCACGAGTAGAGATCATACGCAGCACAGGCGAAGGCTAGCAAAAGACTGGGAGCGACCAACTAAGAGAGCAATAATGGTCATAATCGTGCATAGCGACAAAACATTATAAATCAAAGCATAAAGTGATATTACAAATCAAAAACTAAATGATCATGGAGGCTTTACTTGACTGGTTATAGTCATAACATGGTGTAAGCATGCGCCAAGTCAACCCAATAAAGCATCAAAGGAGAATACCACAATATTATGCTTTTATGATAGAAAAAACACATGATTCTTTCAATAACACATTATGCACTCTCATATATTTGAAACAAGTCATGCTAAAACAATAAGTACTAAGCATATGGCAATAATAACATCCAACATGACATGCCAAAGTCTATGGCACAGTTTAGACAAGCTTCCTTTTGCATCACTATAGTCATGAAATATTTTACTCGTATCAAACACCAATCAACTTATTTGAAATAACTCTCAAAGATGAAATTCATTATTGACCAGAGAGATAATCATACACAAATAAAGAATACTAACGTGCTCTGAACAAAATTCAAGTGAAATAACAAGAGCTAAACGCAGTACCAGAAAACTGGAATACTCGCAGAACAATAACAGCGAAAACTAGAGCGAAAACTAGAGCATTCTATCAATTAAAAAGGAACGGGTCTTTCTCCAAAACAAATGTTACGGGATCCAACATATGCTACAGTAAACAAAGTAAAAAAAACGCTCTAATAACACATAGCGTATGAAGCAATAAAAATATAGCTCATAGAGAGATGACCAGTTTCTTTGTTGATGAAGAGGGGATGCCTTGGGCATCCCCAAGCTTTGACGCTTGTACCTCTTGAATATGTCTTTGGGGTGCCGGGGCATCCCCAAGCTTGAGCTTTTTCCATTCTTCATCTCATCACATCATTCTTCTCTCCCTACACTTAAAAACTTCCTTCACACAAAACTTCACACAATTCTTCATCAGCAGCATTAGTACAATCAAAATAAATAAATCCACTTGGTTTCAGTACTAACATATATAAAACATATATTAAAGAATAATCTACTTTAGCAACTTTTAAAAAAGCTCTTTGATCAAAAGAACTCAAAAAGAAAGAGATTTAAGAGGCAAATGCAAATAGTGCAGAAATCTGTCAACACAGAACAACAGGTAAAGAACGATTTTTATGAAAATCCTCTGTTGCTTATCTCTAAAAGTAGTAAACTAACTAAAGTTAGATAATAACCTGGGGCATATGCATAAAAATTTACAGCTCAAGATTCCGCTCTGGATTTTTTTACGAATTTTTATGGTAACAGCACATAATCTGTTTTCAGGATGACAACTTCCCCAAATCTTACTTTCTTCCTATTAGAGGTTTTTCTTGGCACAAAAACAAAATAAAAATGATAAGAAGAGGTTATTACAGAGGTAAAAACTTCCAAGACTCAACAAAAGAAACATTACTGTAAATAAAATATAGGTTGTCTCCCATAAGTGCTTTTGTTTTATGCCTTTCAGCTAGGCGCAGTATAAGTGCGAGCATCAAGTATTATCAAGTGAAGAAGCATCAACATCATAATTTGTTATAATAATAGAGTCATAAGATGAATTTTGTCTCTTTATAGGGAAGTGTTAGATACCTTTCTTGAGTGGGAATTGATATTTAATAATCCCATCTCTCATATCAATAGCAGCACCAACTGTTCTAAGAAACGGTCTTCCCAAAATAATTGGACAAGAAGCATTGCATTCAATATCCAACACAACAAAATCAACGGGGACCAGATTATTGTTAACCATAATAAGAACATTATCAAATTTTTGCAAAGGTTTCATTGCAACAATATCAACAAGATGAACATCCAAATATTATTTTTCCAACGGTGGCAATTCAAGCATATCATAGATTTTTCTAGGCATAACATAAATACTTGCACCAAGATCAGATAAAGTATTGCAATCAAAAATATCTATTTCTATCTTAATGATGGGCTCCCATCCATATTTTAACTTTTTAGGAATAGAGGCTTCGCATTTTAATTTCTCCTCTCTAATTTGCATAAGAGCATTTGTAATGTGCTTTGTAAAAGACATACTTATAGCACTAGTATTAGGACTTCTAGCAAGATTTTGTAAGAACTTAATTACTTAGGAGATACTGTAATCATCAGAATTAAAGTCATTTTTATCAAAGGTAAAAGGACTCTTGTCTCCCGTACTTCGAAAAATTTCAGCACACTTATCAGGAGCAGTTTTAGTGGTTGTAGGCAATTTTGTAGAAGGAGCGGGGACTTCTCCAACACCATTTATTTTACCATTAATAGTAGGAGAGTGGCTAGCATTTTAAACTTCATTTCTCCTGGTGGTGGTGATGGTATAAACTTTACTAAAATTATTATTAATTTCTAGCAATTTCATCTTCTCTATTCCACCTAGCTTGCAATTCCGCCAACATCCTAATATTTTCATTAATTCTAACTTGAATGGAATTCAAGGTTTTACTTTCTTTAACATCATGAGGAAACACTTTTAATTTAAGAAAATCAACATCATGAGCAATGCTATCAACTTTAGAAGCAAGAATATAAATTTTACCAAGCTTTTACTCAACAGTTTTATTGAAAGCAGTTTGTTTACTAATAAAATCCTTAAGCATGACTTCAAGATCAGAGGGTACACTTTTATTATTGCTATAGGAATTACCATAAGAATTTCCATAAGCATTACCATTATTAGAAGGATATGGCCTATAATTATTGCTACCAAAATTATTCCTATAAGCATTGTTGTTGAAATTGTTGTTTTTAGTGAAATTCACATTACCATGCTCTTCTTGAGCAACCAAAGAAGCTAACGGAATATTATTTGGATCAATATGAGCTTTGCCATTAACAAGCATAGACATAATAGTATCAATTTTATCACTCAAGGAGGAGGATTCTTCGATACAATTTAGCTTCTTACCTTGTGGAGCTCGCTCGGTGTGCCATTCAGAATAATTTATCATCATATCATAAAGTAATTTAGTTGCAGATGGACATAAAGGTACCTCCAGCAGGTGAATCTAAGAGATATCTTGAAGAAAAAAAATAGTCCTGCATAAAAAGTTTGGATAATCATCCAAGTAGTCAGTCTATGAGTGGGACAATTCTTTACCAAAGATTTCATTCTTTCCCAAGCTTGAGCAAAATGTTCATTATCAAATTTTCTAAATTTCATTATGTTGTTTCTTAAAGATATAATCTTAGCAGGAGGATAATATTTTCCAATAAAAGTATCTTTGCATTTAACTCATGAATCAATACTATTTCTAGGCAAAGATAGCAACCAATCTTTAACTCTACCTCTCAAAGAGAAAGGAAACAATTTTCAGTTTAATAATGTCACCATCTATATCCTTATATTTTTGCATCTCACAAATTTCAACAAAACTATTAAGGTGAGAAGCGGCATCTTCAGTACTAACACCATAAAATTGCTCTTTCATAAAAAGATTCAATAAAGCAGGTTTAATGTCATAGAATGCTGCTTCGGGAGCAGGTTGAGCAATAGGTGTACAAAAAAACAATTATTGTTGTTGCTATTAAAGTCACACAACTTAGTATTTTCAGCGGAACCCATTTTAGCAAAATTAAAACTAAGCAACAGAAAAAACAGCTATAATAGAAACTATTTTTTTGTGTTTTTGAGATAAAGACAACTATAAAAGTAACTAATTTTTTGTGTTTTTGATATAATGATGCAAACAAAAAAAACAAAGTAAACCAAGAAAACTATAACAAAGTAAAGAGATTGGAGATGAGAGACTCCCCTTGCAGAAATCCTCTTTCTCCCCGGCAAGAGCGCCAGAAAAAGAGCTTGATGCTGCTTATCGTTACGCCGACTTCACTCTGTTGGGGAACCCCAAGAGGAAGGTATGATGAGCATAGTAGCAAGTTTTCCCTTAGTAAGAAACCAATGTTTAATCAACCAGTAGGAGAAAGGCGTGACTTCTGAAGGTGTTGCTGGCCGATTAATGGCAGGGCGCACTACCGGCGTCAGCAACAACATGGAACCTACACACAACACAACCAAAGTACTTTGCCCCAACTTACAGTGAGGTTGTCAATCTCACTGGTTTGCTAAACACAAAGGATTAGACGTATCGAGTGGAAAGAGATGTTTGCAGAAAGTAAACAGAACAGGATTGCAGTTAAATTTATCAGTAAAGGAAATAGGACCGGGGTCCACAGTTCACTAGAGGTGTCTCTCCATAAAGATAAATAGCATGTTGGGTGAACAAATTACAGCTGGACAATTGATAGAATATCAACCAATACATGACAAGATGATCACTATTAGATTTGATATGAGCATTGCAACATAATAAATAGACCGTAATCCAACCGCGTCTATGACTAATTATCCATCTTCAGGTTATCGTCCGAACCCCTTTCAGTATTAAGTTGCAAGCAACAGACTATCGCATTAGGCAATGTGTGTAAATTAAACAATAGAATTGGCCTCGGATAAAACATTGTTGCTTGCTCCCTAGTAGAAACAACACATCTACAATCTTAGAAGTTAAATGTCAGTTTCCCAGAAAACTAGAGGCATGAACCTACTATCGAGTATAAATACCCCCTCTTGGAGTCACGAGTGTTCACTTGGCCAGAGTTTCTACTAGCAACGGAGAGTATGCAAGATCACAAATAACATATGACATGAATATACAATCAATCTCAACATAGTATACAATATTCATCGGATCCCAGCAAATGCAACATATAGGATTACATAAAGATGATCTTGATGATGAGATGGGTTCTGTGATGGCGGCCGCGATGGAACTTTTTGTGCATGGAGGCTCGGGTATCCAGGGTTTTCCCGAGAAGATGTATAAATAGGTGGAGGATTTAGGTCGGTGGGGTGCCTGGAGGGCCCCCTCCCCCTCAGCACGGGCCAAGGCCAGGCTGCGCCAAGGGTGGGTCTGGCCGCCCTGTGGCGCCTCTTCAACCCCCTCTGGACTTCGTCTTCGTTTCGGTAAAACATTGACTTCGGCTTTTGTTTCGTCCAATTCCGAGAATATTTCCTGTACAACTTTTCTGAAATACAAAAACAGTAGAAAATAGGGAACTGGCACTGTGGCATCTTGTTAATAGGTTAGTGCCGGAAATCATGTAAAAGTGCAATGAAGTGTAAGAAAAACATATATGAATTGGTGTAAAACAAGCATGAAGCATAAAAAATTATAGATACATTTGAGACGTATCAACGAGTTAACCCCTCGTCAATTGGCGCCGTCTGTGGGAATTGGAGGTTGCAAGGTTCTGATCTCGATGACATGGTCAACATCATCATCGGCAGCAAGCAACGTGATGGAAGGAGGTAAACTAGTCCAACCTGATCTCGTCGATTTTGTTCCTCACCCCCCCCCCCCGCCCGTTTGCATGCATATGCCAATCTGGAGGAGTCGATGGAGATGACTTTCGAGAACTTTCGCTTCCTCATCGGGAAAGAAGGATCGCAATATTTTTCGGCACTGATTTTTTTTGGGACCATTGGCGGTCGAGACCGATTATTCGGGATCGTCAACATCGTCCTTTGAATCAGGCGACGAAGAAGTTTCGCTAGCATGCTTCACCAAGCCCACCGACGGCGGAGTACTCGCCGATCTGTTCGGTGATATGACTTTCGGGTCGGTCACGGAAACCGATCTATCTCAAGATAGCGACTCGGAAAGCTTCACCAATTTCGACTTGACCAACACCACAAACTCCACTGCTAGCAGGGAGGTCTTTGCCGGTCCATATGACGGTGTCACCTATCCTGAGTTCTATGAAAGTGCAACTGCAACATATCACCAGATTTGCATAATCACGGGAGTAGGCCGTGAAGAGGACGAAGAATATGAGGCTTTCGACGATTTGGGAAATCCTTACATCGATCTCGCAGATCTTACGCATGGAACAGGAAGCAAGTATATTGGAGCTGAACCACGAGAAAAAGTGCACCTATCGCAGGAAGCATGGGACAGAGCTACAAGAGCTATAAACGGCACGGAGCCGATGACTACTCAAGCTTCGGCAGCAACCCTACAAGCATATCAATATAAACTTAGTCGTTCCAGATGCAAGTTGGAAAAACTACAGTAGAAACTAGATGAGAGAAAGGCTGTAGCAGACGCTTGCAGCGAGCGCAAAAACAACTTAAGTCAGCACTCGAGAAACTCAGCAGATAATTAGAGAGATAGCCGCGGAGAGCAAGGTCTCGGTTGGCAGGCATATCCGAAGCTGAGCGAGATAATCTGATTCAAAACCTCGACATGTCCTTCATGTCGATAGATACGAGAGAACACATAATCCCGAAAACGCTAGAGGTAGGATACATGGCGACACACGCATATCTGATTGCATCCAGACCACCTCAAGGAGACCCTCGTTCATCGTTGTATCAACTGGTTATGGCAGGAGTCGGTGTTATGGGTGCGGCAATAGCAGGAAGAGAAATGGTACAACAACCTGAAAGTGCTCCGCGCCGAAATATCCCAAGACAAAATACTCCCTGACGTACCGTGGTGGCAACTCGAGATGTTCCAAGAGAAGGCGACGCGAGAAACACCAAAGCTCAAGCTCGAGTTGACAGAGCACGCGGGGAAAGAGGTCGAGAAAACAGAACCCGAGAAAGTCGTCAAACAGTAGAGGATAGCGATGAAGATTTGTGCGAACTTCCGTGCTTCACCCGAAGGGTTAGCAAAACTCGAGTACCCACTAGCTTCAAACTACCCAACAATTATAAAAAGTTTGACGGACTACAAGATCCAGAGGACTGGTTGGTCGACTATCTGGAAACAGTGAAATTGATGGGTGGCACGAGAGCAACAATAATGCAAAGCATCCAAGTTCACCTCAGTGGAGCCGCAAGATCCTGGATGAGGAAGATACCAGAGGGATCCATAGATAGATGGGAAACCTTCGAGGACCTGTTCGTGAAGAATTTTTGGTCCACTTGCAAAAAACCAGCATCAATAGAGCAGTTAAGGACTTGCAAGCAGAAACTAGACGAATCGATGAGAACATATATCCAGCGGTGGAATATCATCAAAAATTCGGCTGAGCATATGTCTGATGAAAGGGAATCAACACGTTCATCGCAGGCATCCACATAAGGGACCTCATCGAAGAATTGGGAAGATCTAACCCAAGAACGGTAGCAAAGCTCATGAAAATAGCAAATCAGTGGGCTGATGGTGAAGACGTTGTTCACAATAAATGATAGCGATCACCCAAGGAAGACCGCAATAGAAACGACAACTAGCACACGCGACGTTTCCGCAACTTCGCGGAATACGATGGTCCCGGTCAAGTATCGGCTGGCTTCCGAGGAAACAATGGTTGAAACAATCGCGATGATTATCACAGGAGAAATAAACGACAGAGCGATCATAGAGATGCTCCAAGTTCCAGCAAACAAAATAATCGACCCAAGTTTCCGCGGCCATACAATGTGTCACCCGAAGAACTTCTGAATGGGCCGTGCCACATGCACTTCTACATCGACTCTGACTGAAGAAGACAATCGGGTCACGTCCAGAAAGACTGCCGAACATTTCAAGCTTTGCGAAGAGCGACAGAGAGCACGCATGCAGAGGCAATCAGAAGAGGATACACACAAGGGCCAAGGAGTGAGGTGCATGTACCATTTCCACCACCATCCGCAATCACCAGTGCGAACCAGCACCAGCTACAAATTGCGGGCCCTGCAAACACCAATAATGATTTCACCCCTACAGGGGGAGCGATGTCGATGATCCAAAAGGGCAGATCGCCTTGCCTTAAACCTTTGTTCATTTGAAAGTATCTGCCCACGTCATCATTGACTTTAATGGCGACACTACCACCAAAAACAAAATTATGAATCAGATCACGCCACTCATCAGAAAAACCTTTCATTCTGAGTGTTTGTTGAAGGAAAGACCACTTGACTTTATCATAAGCCTTCTCGAATTCAATTTTAAGGATAACACCATTCAACTTATTCCTATGGAGTTCGTGCACCGTCTCATGCAAGGTTACTACCCCATCAAGGATATTCCTCCTTTGAATGATGGCCATCTGAGAAGGTCACACAACCTGATCAGCGACGGAGTTAAGCCTTAAAGTTGCGTTTTTTGTGAAAATCTTAAAGCTAACGTTAAGAAGGCAGATAGGGCGATATTGATGTATCCTTTCTGCTTCAATAACTTTTGGCAATGAGATTATCTCCCCGAAGTTATTGCGGAATAACTCAAGTTGATCTTCATGCAACACAAAAAACAAGGTCATAAGGTCCGACTTGATTAAATCCCAGAACTTTTGATAAAACTCTGCTGGGAAACCATCCATACCAGGTGCTTTGTTATGCTTCATTTGGAAAACAACCTTTCTTACCTCATCCTCAGAGTAAGGTGTTGTAAGAAAGTCATTTTACTCCGTGGAAACCTGAGGAATGTCATGAATTATGGATTCATCCATACAAAAATTCCCTTCTTCAGTTTCCCCAAAGAGATATTTATAGTAGCTAGTAATATAAGATTTAAGCTGCTCATGGCCAACTATAGTACCCTCATCGTGAATAAGAGAATGAATAAGTTTCTTCATGTGTCTGCCGTTAGCGGTGGAATGGAAGTATCTTGTATTAGAATCTCCATCAAGGATGAATTGTACCTTAGATCATTGATACCATTTTAGCTCCTCCTCTCTTAACATGGAAGCCATATGTGCATTGTACTGACTCTTAAGTTCAATCTCTTGCATAGATAGCAACCGCACCTCAGCGAGAGCTTCCAGTTCATCAATCAAACTGGACAAGCAAAGCTTTTTTTAAATCCCCGCTAAATGGCGTGCCCATCCACCAAGGTGTTTACGCAAGGCGCGTATTTTATTATTCTATCTTTTGATCGGGCTAATCCGAGCTACAGGTCTATCCCACACATTCTTAACCATCTTCGAGAAGCCTTCACGTTGTAACCAACCAAGTTAAAATTTGAATTGGCGTTTACTTTGTGGTCTAGGTGACGAGGGATCACCTCGCCAATGCCTACAGATTGTAGACTTGGGTTTCGGGAGAGAGCGACGATGGAGATTCCGGGAGCGAGATTAGGCACACGACGTACCCAGCTTCGGGTCCCCTCGGTGGAGGATCCCTACGTGCTGCTAGAAATCCAGTATATGATCATATGTTTTACAGGGTGCCACCATAGGCGGAGCTATGTCGTCTATATTCTGTCTATCAGTTGGTCTCCCTCTATCGGGTGCCCTGGCTGGCTTTATATATGCAACCAGCTTAGGGTTTTACAAGAGTCCTAGTCAACTACTTCTTCGGGTTGCCTTGTTGGGCCTTCTCCATATTGGGCCAAGCCAAGCCACATATACTAATAATGGGTACCCAAAGGGTATACCCATGTCACTAGGAGTTCCCGTGGTTAATATGGGAGCATGATCCGAAAAGACCTCAATATGAGGGAGGGTGCGTACACTAACGAAGGTAAACTTTAATTCCCAATCGTCCATAAGTACACGGTCCAACTTCTCATATGTAGGCCCCAGAAGACTATTCGGCCAAGTGAAATGTCTCCCCACCATTTCGACCTCTCTTAGATCCAAACTGTCAATGACAACATTGAAAAAGAAAGGCCAGTGGTTATGGAAACCCTGCTTTTCTCATGAGAGAACCTTAGAAAATTGAAATCACCCCCCTCTAATTATAGGGTAGGGATTATCTTTTGCCAGATTAACCAACTCACGGTGAAAATCAGCCTGGAACTCGTCCTGGGCAGCACCATACACACCGACAAGACTCCAAATAAAGTTGTCAGCTCTGTTACGGATAGGGAGTTTGATGTGAAAATCTCCTTCCGAACTAGCCAACACATCCATGGTTTCCATCCCGACGCCAAGTAAAATACCTCCGAACAACCACGAGGTGGACGAGAAAACCATGAAAAGTCAACCCCACCAGAATGCGGTTTAATAGACTTCTCGGGTAATCTCGTTTCCCTGTGTCAGAAATGCACACAAAATCCAAACAATGTTCCCTAATACAATCAGGGACATGTAGAGGTTTAGCCAAGTCCCGAAGACCTTTGCTATTCGAAAACATACTATTCATTGAATTGTAGATTTTGAGGACTTTAGTTTTTTGGAAGATTTAAATTTCTTAGAAGCAGAGTTAGATTTGGATTTCGGAAAGATGTTTTGAGGTCATAAAGAGAACTTAGCATCACCTCATCCAATCCCACCTCTGAGACCTCACCAACAATCTGACCATCTATTGTGGCACTCAGCTCGTCCTCATCTTGTACAGTGAAGTCAAGCCTAACCGAAACTTTAGGAGCGACTTTGATTCTATCAAACTCCATATGTCTCAAAGTTTTGGCCGAAACGTCTATATCCTTCACAGTAGAACCCAACAAAACTCCTACATTAGCAAGTTTCGAAGAAATACGATTATTTGGAAAAGAAAAAAACGACTTGAAACTCATCTTTGTACCTGTTGAGTCCAAATTGATTACCGCCTTGGGACGCATCGCCTTAGACAAAGTATCCGTCGCAGCAGTCCCATCCTCCACCACAGCGTGACACGCACTATGTCGAGATGGAGCAGGTGGCTGGCGTCGTGGTGAGGCAATCGCGGTAGGTGATGGAGGCGTCGGTGAAACAGGTGAGGACGCTCCCGCCGGTGACACCGCCGACCGCGGCGACACCATGCCGCCGGAGAACTAGTACGTAGTACCTAACTTGAACCAACGTGAAAATGAATTGTGTCACGAGTTTGCCCATGCAACGTCAATCAAGTGTGGTTGAGTGTTTTTTTCCTACTATATCTGCCAAGCCCCGTCAATGCTAAATCAAACTTTTGAAATTTTAATTAAGTATTTAAGAAAAAGTATTAACATCTACGGTACAAAACATTATTGTATTACTGGAATCTTTTTCAGGAATATATTTTCATTTTATATGCATTCGATACTAAGAAAATTGATAGTTTTTTTTATATCTTTGATCAAATTAACAAAAATTTAACTTCATCTAAACCTATAAGCGCGAGGTAAATAAAAACCAGGGGGAGTAGTATATCATCTCTTAATGGCTGATCGTGGATAGAACACATATGACTCTTTCTATTTTCTTCAAAAGATATCTCTCAGGCCTTATGCAATTGGGGCAGCAGCACATGTGAAGTTCAGAGTATTATCTTTCAGGGTGAAAACCTAAGATCTGGCTTTAATTGGTTGTACGTGGCAATGGTGTCGTTGCCTAATCGACGGTACCTCGGAGGAGGGATCCTCACGAGGGGGAGAAGAAGTAGGGGCCATAGGGCGGAGTGCGCACGGGACGGTGGTACGCGAGTTACCCAGCTTCGGAACACCCGCACGATGACGAGGCCCTACTGCTGCTTGTCTGGAATTATCTGGGCGCTTTCGCGTTGTTACAATGAGTTGTGGTTCTGCCTCTAGGGCTCCCGGGATCCGGCTTATAAAGGCGCACGGATCTAGGGTTTACATGGAGAGTCCTAGCCGGATTACAGACAGCCTAACTACGGTACAAAATCTTGCCGTGCACGTCACGGATCCGCCTTCCATATACGTCGTACTGGATCCGGGTTCCTCATGGGCCTCCATGGATCCGGGTTACTCCTAATGTCGGTATGGATCCAGCCTACTGATCCTGGGCTGGACTTCTTCCTTCATGACCAACAGCAACTGGGCCGCCCGATGGGCCACATGCCTCATCACCATCTGTGGGCCACCCGGGCTTGCCGGATCTAGGCACTGTCGATGGTACACCCATGAAGTATACCCACAACAGTAGCCCCAGAGTTCTCCGAGTTTCGCCTGCAGTTTCCGCCTCGCCGATCCAACACAATCTCCGGCAAACGTTGGTAACGCGGAGAAACTTGAAGAGCTCCAACTTTGCATTTTCTTCTTTTTTCCAACTTATAGCCGGAAAATGCTCCTATCCCGCGGGACTTCATCCATCGACGTTCCAAAGAACATTTCCGGGTTACTCCCTGCTCGAATGAGAGCCAACTTATCCTTACGGAATTACCCGGAATCTTAAAAGACTCAAACAGTTCCGGAAATCTTTCACCTTCAGATCACACTTAACAACAGAAGTTCCACTTTTCCCGCGCACAACTTCCTCATTTCCCGCGCTAAATTTTCGCAGATGCAAATCTTCAGCCGGAATTTTCGGGAGTGCATGGTTAAGTTACCTCCACGTCGTTTTACCGTAGTTGACCTAAACACGTGTCATCCATCTAACGGCGTGACCGTTCAGTTTCCACCGTCGGATCCGGATCCCGAATCTCCGCGCGTGGCCTATAAATACCCCGCGGACCGGTAAAAAATCCATTCTTTCACCTCTCCTCACCACCTCGTCTTCCTCCTCGCGCCGTGCCGCCCGTCAGATCTCGACTCCGGCGAGCTTTGCCACGGTGAACCCCGCGCGCCGCCAAACCAAGGCTCCCCTCGTGCCAAGATTCCCACGTTTGAACGAGAAATTCGCTCCGCCGCCGATTCGTGGTCACGCGGGACGATTTCCTTCAAGTTCGGCGACCTCATCTTCGCTGGAGCTCCGTCGAACCACCGCGCCATTAGCGGTAAGTACGCCGGCCTCGTAGAAGATAACTTAGTGTAGAAGATAGCCTTAGTGATCCGGGTACTTAAATACTTTGTATGGGTGCAGCCGGAAGCATGCCACTCGAATCGTCACATTGTACTGGTAGCTCTCCGAGTAGCCCGGATCCCAACCAAATAGAACCCATATGCCCGGATCCCATATCATTCCTGCCACCATATATTTCCGACATTAGACTAGCTCAACCTTTTTCCGCCTCTTCCAGTACTTTACTAGGCCGGATCCCAACAGCTCAAGAGCTCGAAGAAGAACTGCAAGGCCAAGCTAGAATGGCAGCCAAGGTACAAGAAGCGGAAAACAAAAAAGCTTCCAAGGCCCGGAGCCGTGAAGGGGTGCGGGGTGATGGCGTGTATTTCACACGTTCGTTGGGCAACCCCAAGAGGAAGGTATGATGCGCACAGCAGCAAGTTTTCCCTCAGAAAGAAACCAAGGTTTATCGAACCAGGAGGAGCCAAGAAGCACGTTGAAGGTTGATGGCGGCGGGATGTAGTGCGGCGCAACACCGGGGATTCCGGCGCCAACGTGGAACCTGCACAACACAACCAAACTACTTTGCCCCAACGAAACGAGTGAGGTTGTCAATCTCACCGGCTTGCTCGTAACAAAGGATTAACCGTATTGTGTGGAAGATGATTGTTTGCGGAAAACGATAGAACAAGTATTGCGATAGATTGTATTTCAGTAAAGAGAATTGGACCGGGGTCCACAGTTCACTAGAGGTGTCTCTCCCATAAGACGAACAAGCATGTTGGGTGAACAAATTACAGTTGGGCAATTGACAAATAAAGAGAGCATGACAATGCACATACATATCATGATGAGTATAGTGAGATTTAATTGGGCATTACGACAAAGTACATAGACCGCCATCCAACTGCATCTATGCCTAAAAAGTCCACCTTCGAGGTTATCATCCGAACCCCTCCAGTATTAAGTTGCAAGCAACAGACAATTGCATTAAGTATGGTGCGTAATGTAATCAACAACTACATCCTTAGACATAGCATCAATGTTTTATCCCTAGTGGCAACGACACAACACAACCTTAGAACTTTCTCGTCACCTGTCCCAGGTGTCAATGCAGGCATGAACCCACTATCGAGCATAAGTACTCCCTCTTGGAGTTACAAGCATCTACTTGGCCAGAGCATCTACTAGTAACGGAGAGCATGCAAGATCATAAACAACACATGTATAACTTTGATAATCAACATAACAATTATTCTCTATTCATCGGATCCCAACAAACGCAACATATAGAATTACATATAGATGATCTTGATCATGATAGGCAGCTCACAAGATCCGACAATGATAGCACAATGGGGAGAAGACAACCATCTAGCTACTGCTATGGACCCATAGTCCAGGGGTAGACTACTCACACATCACACCGGAGGCGACCATGGCGGCGTAGAGTCCTCCGGGAGATGATTCCCCTCTCCGGCAGGGTGCCGGAGGCGATCTCCGGGATCCCCCGAGATGGGATCGGCGGCGACGGCGTCTCGGCAATGTTTTCCGTATCGTGGCTCTCGGTATCGGGGGTTTCGTCACGGAGGCTATTTGTAGGCGGAAGGGCAAGTCGAGAGGCGGCACGGGGGCCCA
The DNA here is from genome assembly GCF_022539505.1 of Lolium rigidum. Classification (NCBI taxonomy): domain Eukaryota; kingdom Viridiplantae; phylum Streptophyta; class Magnoliopsida; order Poales; family Poaceae; genus Lolium; species Lolium rigidum. Next base: position 129,406,461 of record NC_061512.1, read on the forward strand.
CACCACGGGGCCGCGCGGCCAAGGGGGGGGCCGCGCCGCCCTAGGGTTTGGCCACCCCGTGGCCCCTCTTCGTCTCGTCTTCGGTCTTCTGGAAGCTTCGTGAGAAAATAGGCCTCTGGGCTTTTATTTCGTCCAATTCCGAGAATATTTCTTTACTAGGATTTCGAAACCAAAAACAGCAGAAAACAGACAATCGGCACTTCGGCATCTTGTTAATAGGTTAGTTCCGGAAAATGCACGAATATGATATAAAGTGTGCATAAAACATGTAGATAACATCAATAATGTGGCATGGAACACAAGAAATTATCGATACGTTGGAGACGTATCAGCATCCCCAAGCTTAGTTCCGCTCGTCCCGAGCGGGTAAAACGATAACACGGATAATTTACGGAGTGACATGCCATCATAATCTTGATCATACTATTTGTAAAGCATATGTAGAGAATGCAGCGATCAAAACAATGGTGATGACATGAGTAAACAAGTGAATCATAAAGCAAAGACTTTTCATGAATAGCACTTCAAGACAAGCATCAATAAGTCTTGCATAAGAGTTAACTCATAAAGCAATAATTCAAAGTAAAGGTATTGAAGCAACACAAAAGAAGATTAAGTTTCAGCGGTTGCTTTCAACTTGTAACATGTATATCTCATGGATATTGTCAACATAGAGTAATATAATAAGTGCAATAAGCAAGTATGTAGGAATCAATGCACAGTTCACACAAGTGTTTGCTTCTTGAGGTGGAGAGAAATAGGTGAACTGACTCAACATTGAAAGTAAAAGAATGGTCCTCATAGAGGAAAAGCATCGATTGCTATATTTGTGCTAGAGCTTTGATTTTGAAAACATGAAACAATTTTGTCAACGGTAGTAATAAAGCATATGCATCATGTAAATTATATCTTATAAGTTGCAAGCCTCATGCATAGTGTACTAATAGTGCTCGCACCTTGTCCTAATTAGCTTGGACTACCTGGATTATCACCGCAATACATATGCTTTAACCAAGTATCACAAAGGGGTACCTCTATGCCGCTCGTACAAAGGTCTAAGGAGAAAGCTCGCATTTGGATTTCTCGCTTTTGATTATTCTCAACTTAGACATCCATACCGGGACAACATAGACAACAGATAATGGACTCCTCTTTTAATGCTTTAAGCATTCAACAACAATTAATTCTTTTCTCATTAGAGATTTGAGGATGTTTGTCCAAAACTGAAACTTCCACCATGAAACATGGCTTTAGTTAGCGGCCCAATGTTCTTCTCTCACAATATGCATGCTCAAACCATTCAACTCAGTGTAGATCGCCCTTACTTCAGACAAGACGAACATGCATAGCAACTCACATGAAATTCAACAATGAGTTGATGGCGTTCCCCGCAAACATGGTTATCGCACAACAAGCAACTTAATAAGAGATAAAGTGCATAATTACATATTCAATACCACAATAGTTTTTAAGCTATTTGTCCCATGAGCTATATATTGCAAAGGTGAATGATGGAATTTTAAAGGTAGCACTCAAGCAATTTACTTTGGAATGGCGGGAAAATACCATGTAGTATAGGTAGGTATGGTGGACACAAATGGCATAGTGGTTGGCTCAAGTATTTTGGATGCATGAGAAGTATTCCCTCTCGATACAAGGTTTAGGCTAGCAAGGCTTGTTAGAAACAAACACAAGGATGAACCGGTGCAGCAAAACTCACATAAAAGACATATTGAAAACATTATAAAACTCTACACCGTCTTCCTTGTTGTTCAAATTCAATACTAGAAATTATCTAGACCTTAGAGAAACCAAATATGCAAACCAAATTTTAGCATGCTCTATGTATTTCTTCATTAATGGGTGCAAAGCATATGATGCAAGAGCTTAAACATGAGCACAACAATTGCCAAGTATCACATTACCCAAGACATTTATAGCAATTACTACATGTATCATTTTCCAATTCCAACCATATAACAATTTAACGAAGGAGAAACTTCGCCATGAATACTATGAGTAGAAACCAAGGACATACTTGTCCATATGCTACAACGGAGCGTGTATCTCTCCCATAAAGTGAATGCTAGGATCCATTTTATTCAAACAAAACAAAAATAAAAACAAACCGACGCTCCAAGAAAAAGCACATAAGATGTGATGGAATAAAAATATAGTTTCGGGGAGGAACCCGATAATGTTGTCGATGAAGAAGGGGATGCCTTGGGCATCCCCAAGCTTAGACGCTTGAGTCTTCTTGATATATGCAGGGGTGAACCACCGGGTGCATCCCCAAGCTTAGAGCTTTCACTCTCCTTGATCATGTTGCATCATACTCCTCTCTTGATCCTTGAAAACTTCCTCCACACCAAACTCGAAACAACTCATTAGAGGGTTAGTGCACAATATAAATTGACATATTCAGAGGTGACACAATCATTCTTAACACTTCTGGACATTGCATAATGCTACTGGACATTAGTGGATCAAAGAAATTCATCCAACATAGCGAAAGAGGCAATGCGAAATAAAAGGCAGAATCTGTCAAAACAGAACAGTTCGTATTGACGAATTTTAAAATGGCACCAGACTTGCTCAAATGAAAATGCTCAAATTGAATGAAAGTTGCGTACATATCTGAGGATCATGCACGTAAATTGGCATAATTTTCTGAGCTTCCTGCAGGGCAGTGGGCTCAGATTCGTGACAGCAAAGAAATCTGGAACTGCGCAGTAATCCAAATCTAGTACTTACTTTTCTATCAACGGCTTAACTTGGCACAACAAAACACAAAACTAGGATAAGGAGAGGTTGCTACAGTAGTAAACAACTTCCAAGACACAAAATAAAAACAAAGTACTGTAGGTAAAAACATGGGT